>NC_030426.2:5043698-5163698 GCF_001660625.3 Ictalurus punctatus | reverse complement strand
AGAGACATCCTAAGAGGAAGGTGAACATAGAGGATACCCCCAAACTCCAACCACGCCGTGACTATAGTTAGACTACACAAAATTAGAAAATGTGAAACTCTTTTGAACGCTGGATTTAGGGCTGCACCCACACTATTCTGTACTTCTAATTCAAGTGGATCCAAAGCATGAGCACAATTATTTTGGCAGGGAAAGACGACACTAATAACGACATAGCCTGAAAGACAATTAAATCGAGAGGCTATCACACTTGACTTATGCTACAGGCTACTATTCAGTGAATTTTTTTTAAATAAACCTATAATAGGCACCTGGGAGCTGACAGTATACAGTTATCCAGTCTACAGTGTAGCAGCTTGCTTTGAGCAGTTTTAGACACAACTTTGTTCGACTGTGTCAAATACAGCAAATGTGTTCCCGTCAACGTTAACCAGGCCTCTGAAAATTGCTTTATGTCTAAAACCGCTCAAAGCAAGCTGCTCCACTGTATACTGGATAACTGTATACTGTCAGCTCCCAGGTGCCTATTATAGGTTTATTTTAAAAAATTCACTGAAAATTCATTGAATAAAGATATATATATAGTTGTGCATCAATTATCGGCACCCTTTTAGTCCATACTTTGTGCTACCTCCCTTTGCCAAAATGACATCTCTGAGTCTTCTCCTATAACGCCCGATGAGGTTGGAGAATACACGGCGAGGGATCTGAGACGTTCCTCCGTACAGAATCTCTCCAGATCCTTCACATTTCGAGGTCCACGCTGGTGCATTCATTGATTCAACTATGAATTCTGCATCATATCAAAGAGTGCTTGAAGATAATGTGATGTCATTGTTGAAGTTGAAGTTAAACTGGACCTTTCAACAGGATAATGATCCTAAGCACACGAGCAAATCCACCAAAGAACGGCTCAAAAAGAAGAAACGGAGGGTTATGGAATGGCCTAGTCAACGCCTGGATTTGAATCCATTAAAATGTTGTGGGGGGGATCTGAAACTGGCAGTACATGCAAGAAAACCCTCAAACATCTTTCAACTGAAAGACTATCGCATGGAAGAGCGGTCAAAAAATTCCAGCAAGCCTGGTGGACAATTATATCAAACACCTACAAGAAGTTAATTCTGCTAAAGGAGGCAATACTAGATTCTGACGCCAAGGGTGTACTTACTTTTTCCACAGAAGAATATCACATCACACATTATATTTCTGTTGAATAAATGATTGAAAAAGCTAGTTTTCCTCGTGGGTTTCTTCAAGTATATCAACTTTATTAATAAGCACTGTGTCAAAGATGATCAAATGTTTCCTTGTACAAATGTCAAATAGCCAACCGTTTCCATGGGGTGTATTTATTTTTTCACATGACTGTAAGTGAAAGACTGATCTCCAGTTATCAGAAGCATTTGGTTGCAGTTATTGCTGCTAAAGGTGGCACAGCCAGATTTTACAACCCCGATTCCAAAAAAGTTGGGACAGTATGGAAAATGCTAATAAACACAAAGAGGAGTGATTTGTAAATGTACTTTGACTTGTATTTAAACATGAAACATATATAAAGACAAGGTATTTGATGTTCGACCCAATCAACTGCATGTGTTTTGAAGGTAAACATTGATTTTGAAATTGATGCATGCACCCAGCTGAAAACCTGAGAAGGAGAGTTTTTGTTTTGTTTCGGGGTTTTTTTCAGGTAAACACAAACGGTGTAGATATTCCAGCACGGTCCCCATCATTAAGCTTTATGTGCTCTTGTGATATCTCAGGGGATTTTATGACCGTCTAGGTTATGATATACTATCGGGTGGAGTTCTTTTCCTTTCACACGTTCATATTTTCCCAAAATTCGACATAAAATATATGGTTGAAATCACAAGAACATTTAAAACACTAAACTATTATAATCATAGACTGCAGCTGTCAGCGTCACAGTTCTCTCCGTCTGTCTCTCGTTGTTTTTTCTTCCATGTCTCCAAATTAGAGAGAGAGAGATTATTTCCTGTCTCTGTCTGCTGCACGATAATGTCTGATAGTCTACCTGTCATCCTGTCTGATGAAAGACCTCCCTGTGGGGCATTAAAAAGTGTTTTAGTGAGCTAATAATAGATTAGGTCACGCTTGTCAGCACCTCCATGTTCCAACGATGAATAAGAATATATAAAGTGGAATAAGAGCTATTTCTAAGGCTTTTTAATGTGCACATAGTGCTGTTTCCTGCCTTTAGGGTCAGTGAGTCTCTCATTGCTGGTTCACATAATGATGGTAAGGCAATCAAACTGGTACAGTTAGGTTTTTTTCACACCAGGCCATTTGTCCGGAGAGTTTGGTATGTTTACTGAAGCGTAAAACACTTTTTTTTTTTTTTTTTTTTTTTTTTTTTTTTTTAAATCCTGGTTGAATTGGATTAACTTATAACATTGCTTACTGTTTCAAGTTTAACGATGGTAGAGAAAGGGTCGTTACGGTTTTCAGAGGAGACACAATACTTTATTGACGGTCCCCTTCAAAAGTATTGGAACAGCAAGGCCGATTCTATTGTTTTTCGCTATACATTGGGTTTGATATAAGGTTCATCCGCACAAATGACACTCGCAGCTTCTGTTTTTCTGATCCTGTATCACTGACAATGTTGTGTTTCATGTAGGATAGAAACTAGCATCTTAATTCATGGGTACTGATGTACAGTGTACTGTTCGGTTTATGTGTTGCTCTGTGAAATGGTGAACAGTGATGTAATGGAAATTTAAACAACAATACTTTTCTAAAGGTCATAAAGACCTAATTTAATAGACTTTTTGTTTTTCAGTTTTGCTACTGAAATATCAATAAAGCACTTTTTTGCTTTATCAGATGTGTGTATATATACGGCAGCGGAGAATTGTCTGAACTGAAGGAATTTACAGTTTTGAGTGGAAGTATTTCTCCGTAAAGCAGCACGAAGCTGTATTGTGTCATCAGTATTATTGCCATGCTCTGATTTACATGCTTTGTGCCTAATTTATTGTTATTCAAATCCTGGAGTACTAAATCAGATATGTTTAAGGATATTTTTTAAATCATATCTATGTGTATATAACGTAAATAATGTATTTGCTTATTTTCTCTCATCAGGAGTATCTAGATGTTCTGGGAAGGCCGATGGTGTTAGCAGGCAACCGAGCTAAGCAAGTTCAGTGGACCAACGTGTACCAGGATGCTCTGGTGAGGAAGATGAGCAACCTCACGATTATCTCAGTGCTACTTGATCTGCCTGAATAGTCCATCTAACAGTATGTTTATGAATCTTAGATTTAAAGAAAGGAGCTTAGAGATGGAAAGGTACAATTGTACTTCTAATTTAGTACGATCAACTCGCTCTCGCTAGATAATAAAACGGAAAATCCACCGGAATTTTGCTTCACGGGCATCCGCCAGACTGGAGTGTAGTGTAGCTTCCTTTCTGAGACAATACTGCGCGATCAATATATGAATCAATCGAATCTAATGTGTAATTGTTATAGTACTTGTTTTTATTGTTACAGTACTTGTTTCACAACACTAATTGACATTTGACTGCTCTCTGTTTAGACAGGTCGAAAGGGTGGTCAATAATGAGGGGGAAAGTGCGCAGAGAAATCCCCATTGCAAAAATAACACGGAAAATAAACAAACAAACAAAAAAAACAAAAAGTGTTTGGTCGGATTTTATCCGTACCGTGTTGCCCGTATTAATTCAGTCACATTCGCCTTTCAGGCTTAGTGGTCAGCACGCTCGCCTCACACCTCCAGGGTCGGGGGTTCGATTACACCCTGGCCCTGTGTGTGTGGAGTTTGCATGTTCTCCCCGTGCTGCGGGGGTTTCCTCCGGGTACTCCGGTTTCCTCCCCCAGTCCAAAGACATGCACGGTAGGCTGATTGGCGTGTCTAAAGTGTCCGTAGTGTATGAATGGGTGTGTGAGTGTGTATGTGATTGTGCCCTGCGATGGATTGGCACCCTGTCCAGGGTGTACCCCGCCTTGTGCCCCATGCTCCCTGGGATAGACTCCAGGTTCCCCGTGACCCTGAAAAGAATAAAGCGGTATAGAAGATGGATGGATGGATGGATGGACATTCGCCTTTCATACAACATGCGGTTTTAATTAGTGCAGCCATTTCCTAAATATAAAAAATTTCATTCAAGTGAGTCTTTATATCTGTAACACAGTGTAGCATGAAGGAGAGAGGTGAATCAGTCAGAAACAGGATGGATCAAACCTGCTTATCAGGGGCTTGCAGCGTTGGAACATTACCTTTGGGGAAAATAAGCGAATAAGATGCAGACTATATTTAAGCTAGCTGCACTCCTACACGAGCAGCCACATTTGGAATTATCTCCGTATTGGCTAGCGTCTTTTGTTTGTCATCATGTTCCACAAGTGCATAATTTCATTGACATGGCTTTTATTTGTTTTCACTGCGAAACAAACATTTCTGCTTGTACTCTTAATTATAATGGAGCTCTGCCTCAATGTGTCCAATTTCCACACAGTTCCTTTTGTTGTTTCTTCTCGACAGTAATAGGCTGACTTCATGTTTTCACCTCTTCTCTGCCACCCTTTTACTTCCACGTACTTTTCCGCTCAGTACGACTATGAGCATCTTTTAAACTCGTTAATGTCGGCTTTATGTATTAACTCCCATTAGACCCCTTGTGATTTGTTTGTGTATGTAGTCAATGCACTGTGAAAAGTAAACATGCTCAATTTGTGAAAGATCCATTTCCGTTCAATGCAGTTCAGCATTTGTCTTTCCCATTGTTCTGTTGGTATTGAGAGTAAGATTTATCTCCTGTATTTTTTCCCCCCTCTAGGGCTTGGGTTTGGTCATTACTGGGACGATGCCGGTCTTCAATCTTACTACTGATGGGGACTCAAAGGTTATTTCTTGATGCTATCATCAGTCATTCAGAATGAGATAAAACACTGTTTTCACTCATTTCCATTTTTAATATGTATTCTTTATAAAAAAAAAAAAAAGTTATGATATATATCGTCTAAAATGGAATTAAGAGAAAGAAAATATATGATTTATGTCAAATTATGTGGCCAGGTTCATTGTTATTCTCTTAACATGTTTATTAACATGTTCAGCTTTGTTTCTAAGACAAGAATATAAAACATTACCATAGCATAATGAGTCTGTCCATGTGAAAAGCTAAGAGCTGGTTGTTGATTATAGTATGACATTGAAGACGAAGGACATTTGAGACATGGTTCCCCAGTCCTGCTTTTTTTTTTGTGTGCGCACACGTATTGTCTCATATAGCGATTCTGCCACCTTGTGGCCAAATATATCATAGTTTCATCTCTCATCTCTCTGTATGTGTTTTTCTTGTTGTGTTTTGCAGAATCAGCTTATTCTGGGAGTCATGGGTGTAGATGTTGCACTTAGTGAAATTAAGCAGCTCACGCCACGGTATAAAGTAAGTGATACCTCACACACACACACACACACACACACAGCCAGCTTTACATTGTGAATACACTTTGTTTTCTGTTTACACAGCTTGGAGCCAACGGTTACACCTTTGCCATAGACCCCAATGGCTATGTTCTGCTGCACCCAAACTTACAACCTAAGGTAAGAAGGAGAAAAAACAGGAAGAAAGTGAAGTATCGTAATGCGGTGTAGTTCTGTATACACAGCGGGGGAAATAAGTATTGGACACGTCAACATTTTTTTCAGTAAATATTTTTCCAATGAGGATATTCACATGAAATTTTCAAAAGACATCAGCATTAACTCAAGAAATCCGGAAATATAAAGAATTCACGACATTAAAGTCTATAAATATAGTTATGTGTAATAAAGTGGAATGACACGGGGGAAAAGTATTGAACACGCTAACTGAAATTTATTTAACACATAGTGGAGAAGCCTTTGTTTGTAGTGACAGCTTCAGGATGCTTCCTGTATGAAGAAATTAATCGGCCGCAGTATTCAGGTGTGATTTTGGTGCTTACTGGAAGATTCAGAAGTTTTGAAATACGCCTGTATCCGATTCCAGCGATATGTTTCGCAACAATAAGGTTGTGAAGGTCTTGGGAGAGCCCTTTGCTTTTATCCATGATGAGATGTTTCTCGTATGACACCTCGGTAACGAAAAGCCTTTTTACAGACCATCAATTTACTGACCCAGCTGATATTCATTCGCACAGATAGGAGGGATAATTACTTTCTAACTACGTACGGATTTCAGCTGGTTCCTTGCCTTACCTTGTCTTGGAGAACTGCTTTTTCTTAGCGTGTTCAGTACGTTTTTCCCGTGTCATTCCACTTTACTACACACAACTTTATTTATGGACTTTAATGTTGTGAAGTCTTTATATTTCCGGATTTCTTGAGTTAATACCGATGTCTAGTGAAAATTTCATGTGAATAGCCTCATTGGAAATATATTTAATGAAAAAAAAATGTTGACGTGTCCAATACTTATTTCCCCCGCTGTAGATGTGAATGCTCCTTTAAATATATTAGGTGCTTTTTTTTTTTTCTTTTTTTTTAAAAAATAAGCTGACATTGATAGGCATCTCTACTTTTCAGATCATTAATTTCAGAGAACCAGTTACACTTGACTTCCTGGATGCAGAGCTGCCAGACAACAACAAGGAGGAGGTAAACGTGCATGTGGCGTTATTGCAACATCCACACTGTGTTCAAACAGTGTCTAAATGAACTAAAACACCTTATAAAATCGACCTACTGTTTCGTTGTCTCTCAGATCCGTCGGCAGATGATTGACGGCAAGCCAGGTCAGAAGAAAATCAAGACATTAGTTAAATCTGTTGACAAGGTAAGGTACCTACACATACTCCAGGCTGACATGTTCCACTAGACACACCCACATCCATATAAAATGATTATGGATATCATTAATGAAGAACTGTGAAAGTCAAATGCCAGTAAACCTTTAGTTTAATGCGAAGTTCATTTTGATGTTGGCTGTTGCTTGAAGTATGTTGGGACATGGTAGGTTACGTATGTGGCTCTGTGATTAAGTTTCCTTCCGAACTAGTGGAGTTGTTCTTAGACAAGTGCGACTAACATATTCATCACGCTGTGACTGTGACCTCGCGTATGGAATAAATAAAGGCCCCCCGCTGTGTGACCCTCTGCCGTTCTGCCTTTGATCACATCACTGAGGAGCTCCATTTCTTTTCCTTGTGGACCTTCCAGTCTCATCACTTGCCCGCTTCACAGCTGCAGTGTCAGGGTTAATAGATTCCAGTTCTTCAATAGAGCGTGAGGCACACTTCCCACATTGCAGTCTGTATTATGCTGCGTTAGGACACACCTCCATCAGGGCTCGCGACACAAACAACTCACCGTTGTGAGACAATCGGACGAGGATGGGAAAAATGTCAACAGTACATGTTCCGAGGCAGTGCGGAATATCAGTAAATCGACAGTGAATTTGTTACCCAGGGTGCACGTCAGCGTCCTCTCTGTGACGGTGCAGCTTTCTCCTCTTAACATTTGCTGCAGTCTTTTACGATGAGTGTAAAAGTTTTTGAGTGCTTTTTAGCACATCTTCCTCTTCATGGGCAAGACAAGTATTGGAAGAAGATGAGTCCCAATTTAAGGTAATGGTTACGAGGTGACCGGTTTTGTTATTAGTACTCAGCTAGGGAATGAGTGCGTAGGAATAGTCCACTAGTTCAGAAGGAAATTGTTAGTCTGGTATGTAAGGAAAGAGAACAGTAAACGCTGGCCAGTAAAACATTGTATTATAAGTATAGATGGCAACAATCTGATACCCAGTGTCACGATCTGGCCGGCAGATGGTGCAGTATTATATACCGATTGGGGTAATGGTGCCACGCGGTAATGTTTCCATGTTCTGCTCTGGTTTCGTGTTTCATGCCATAGTCCTAGTTAAATGATTGCCATGACTAGTTTCTTGTTTCAGGCCATAGTTAAGCGACAGATGAGTATTTGTTGAAGTGGGTAATTGTGATAAGCGGTAGCAGTCCCAAGTCTTGTTCAACGTTTCAGGTTTCATGCCTCAGTTCGAGTTCTTGCTTAAACCTCGGCTCCCGTTTGCTTGTACGCCGAATGGAGTTGTCAATAAAGACTTTGATCCCGCACGCACTTCCGGTTTAAGTCTCGTAACGTAACACCTAGTCTGTGTATCGGGCGAATACAAGTTTTTAAAATAAAAAGTGTTGAGAAAAAATATTGGCTATCGAATCCTGTAACAAAAGGCAAAGATTGGAATTGGATTTGGGAAAATAAATATTTTAGGAATTATTCAAGTAATTTGAAGTGGAGATGTTTACATATAAAGAGACTTGGTTAGTTTCTCTCTTGTTAGGATTGATTTTTTATTTATTTATTTATTTTTTAAATTAAATGTATACATTATGCTTTATTATATTTATTATATCAGTCCCTCCAGGATTTAGCGCCTTTGCGATCGCAGAAATTAACGGAAGACGAAGGACACTCCGCAATATTTGGAGAATATGCGATGGCAAGTTTCAAAATTCAAAATGAAGGCAGATTTGGGCCAAGACGCGTCATGTGACGTCATCACAAGGCACATTCAGTCAAAGCCCTCTTTGATCCATCGTGCCTTTGAACATGAGTACAGCTAAACGGTCTCATTTACCAACATGCATCAAGGCGAAAGACCATGCAAAACGATTTCTGCAATTCAAGTAGTTTTCCACAAAGAAAAGCGCAAAAAACTCGAAGTTGCATCGCAAATTTTGAAGAGGGAAAAAAAAACCCACAGGAAAATCGAGCGTTTTGGCCGCAAAAATCACAAAAAAAAAAAAACCCACCTGTACGGACTGTTTATATTTACAGTTTAAGTGATTTTCATATGAAAAGGTCTTACTGTGATTTTTTTTTTTTTTTATTTGAATTGAAGCTTGGTACTTTTTAAAGCAAACAATTTGTGCTGAGTATCGGCCGATTCTCAAGGCTTCAGTATCGGAAAAGAAAAATGGGTATCATGCCATCCCTAATCATAAGTAATGTCTTGTCAGCGTGGTTCTGTATGCGGGCTTGTGAAAGGTGTTTGTTTTCTTTTCTACAGCGTTACATTGACCAGGTCACTCGGACTTACATCTGGACACCAGTAGATGGCACAGACTACAGGTAAGGATAAGCACACCATTATCTAACTGCTTTGCTCAGTAACACATCATCATTACCATCACCTTGTCAGTCCACTTATAGGATGACGCCTTGGCTTGTTTCATTCCCAACAGTTTCTACAGCATGACAGGAATTAAAAACAGTCCCAAATCCAGTCATGATTTGGGTAAGCAGGGTTTAAAAACACACCCTGTAAAAAAGCAAGCAAGCAAGGTGTCCATTTTCAGCTTCGGTCTATTTATCTTCATTAGAAAGGGCTTTATATGTAAGTATAGGGACAAGAAATGACATCACAGCAGCAGGGAACCAGGTTTGATCTTGAGCTCAGTCCACGTGGGCCGTAAAACACTCCAGTAGGTGAATTCACTGTGATAACTGACTGTGAATGAGTGTGTGAAATGTGATGGACTGGCATCCCATCTAGAGCGTGTTCCCACCTCACACCGCGAGTTCAGTACAACCCTGACTCAGATAGAGTGATGTCTGAGAGTGTAGATTAACTCAGGAGGCAACCAGTCTGACCTTTTTCCATCTAAGTCCCTCAGTAATTTGCTGGTGAATTTGATGGAAAGCATGGCACGCAGCGATGCCAAACAGTAAAAGTGTGTGCGCTGCAAAAAAAAAAAAAAAAGGGAATCTTAGCAATTGAAAATATCCTGAATATGAGCCAATTTATCTAATCGTTCTTATTTTGAGATTATTACGAATCAAATAGAAGACAAATCAGCCAGATAGGTTTTTCTTTCTTTCTAAATCCAAGGTTGACATTTTCTTATTCTATTGGGAGATCATTTTGCTTCTTTCTAGAAAAAAAAAATGCTTGAAACTATAGAAATAGAACAAGCTTGAAATGAGTAGAATGTGTATAGAAATGGGGGGGACGGACGGACGATGGCTTAGTGGCTCGCATGTTCACCTCGCACCTCCGGGGGTTGGGGGCTCGAATTCCGCCTCCGCCGTGTGCACAGAGTGTGCATGTTCTTCGAAGGTTTCCTCCCCCGCTTTCCAAAAGACATGCGTCGTGGTCCGATTGGCATTTCCAAATTGTCCGTAGTGTGTGAATGGGTGTGTGAGCGTGTAGGATTGAGCCCTGCGATGGGTCGGCACCTCGTCCCGGCTCCCTGCGACCCTGTGTAGGATGAGCGGTATGGGAAAATGTATGGGTGGGTGGATGTATAACAGGAAGTACTAGATTCATTTCACTGTTCCCTGTTCGAGATATTCTCACTTGCTAAGATGTTATTGTTCTCAGTGCCTGCGGTTCCGAGTGTGAGGAACGTATGCTTTTGAATTTTAGTTGGGTTTTTTTAAAAAAATCCTACCTGTTACTAAGGTACAGTACATAAAAGTGGAAACATGAGTGGAAGTAAAATATCAATACTCTAGTCATTTTAGCATGATCTACTGTTTGCATTCGCACACAGCTGCCCTCAGGAAGATCCCCAGGAAGTGATGCTGCTACATACTGCTTCTACATACGTGGCTAATGTCATGCTAAGCTATTCTGAGTTTAAATAGTGAGCGGAAGGTAATAGCTGTGGTCCGTAGTCTTGATTCAGATTGTGTGTTATGTTCTGCAGTCTGGGTTTGGTGCTGCCTACATACAGCGAGAACCACATCAGGGCCAACCTCAGTGATCAGATCCTGCAAGTCCAGTGTAAGTATTAAAAACACCTAGACAGCCCAGAGTCTGTCTTTCCGTCTCCTTCAGGTAATTCCTCCCGGCTCCCTTCTCTACTCTTAACCCTCCTAACCCAACCAGGTGACCTCTAGCAGCATCGGCACGACCAGCCCAAACACGGAGTCTGAAAAATGTCCAAGGACTGTCTGCTTTCCTCTCTTCCTCTCCATAGACATTGGGGTGGGACAAGAAAGAATGGAAATATTCTTCTGTCGTCCCCCCCTCTTCCTCCCTCCTTTATCATACTCCTCCCCCCCTTTTTTCCTGTCCTCATGCTGTTCTGTACTGAGGGGATTTTTCTTTCCCCGCAGGGTCGAAAAGAAAAACCCCTTGCCAAAAAAAAAAAAAAAAAAAAATGACAGAAAGGTGAAAGCTGTGGGTTTTATTGTGTTACTATGTTAAGTTGAAAATAATGGTGACCATTATTTTTCTTTTGCTCTCGCCTCTTCTCTCTCATGATGATGATTCTGAAGCACTTTAACCGCTTTATATTGTTTGTATGGGATGTGTGAAAAGAAACTTTTCACTTCCCCTGATTTCCTTTTCTGTGTGTGTTTTTCTTCAATCTTTTCTTTTCTTTTTCTTTTTTTAAATAATTTTATGATTTCTGGGAATGCTAACTGTAGTGTGTTTTCTGTAACCAGCTTTGGAATCATTTATGCAACACAACATAATGCTCCATGATGGGCATTTGTTCAGCACTGGAGATGGAGATTTTTTTTGTGGGTCTCTCTCTCTCTCTCTCTCTATTTCTCACTCTCTCTCACTTCTCTCTCTCTCTCTCTCTCTCTCTCTCTCTCTCTCTCTCTATATATATATATTTCTCACTCTCTCTCACTTCTCTCTCTCTCTCTCTCTCTATCTCTCTCTCTCTATCTCTCTCTATCTCTCTCTATCTCTCTCTCTCTCTCACTCTCTCTCACTTCTCTCTCTCTCTCTCTCTGTCTCTATCTCTCACTCTCTCTCACTTCTCTCACTTCTCTCTCTCTCTGTCTCTATCTCTCACTCTCTCTCTCACTTCTCTCTCTCTCTCTACCTCTCTCTCTCTCTCTCTCTCTGTCTCTATCTCTCACTCTCTCTCACTTCTCTCACTTCTCTCTCTCTCTGTCTCTATCTCTCACTCTCTCTCTCACTTCTCTCTCTCTCTACCTCTCTCTCTCTCTCTCTCTCTGTCTCTATCTCTCACTCTCTCTCACTTCTCTCTCTCTCTCTATCTCTCACTTCTCTCTCTCTCTATCTCTCACTCTCTCTCACTTATTTCTCTCACTTCTCTCTCTCTCTCTCTCTCTCTCACTCTCTCTCACTTCTCTCTCTATATCTCTCTCTCTCTCTCTCTCTCTCTCTCTCTCTCTCTATTTCTCTCTCTCTCTCACTTCTCTCTCTCTCTCTCTCTATCTCTCACTCTCTCTCACTTCTCTCTCACTTCTCTCTCTCTCTGTCTCTATCTCTCACTCTCTCTATGTCTCTATCTCTCACTCTCTCTCACTTCTCTCTCTCTCTCTATCTGTCACTCTCTCTCACTTATTTCTCTCACTTCTCTCTCTCTCTCTCTCTCACACTTCTCTCTCTCTCTATCTCTCACTCTCTCACTTCTCTCTCTCACTACTCTCTCTCTATCTCTCACTCTCTCACTTCTCTCTCTCTCTCTCTCACACTTCTCTCTCTCTCTATCTCTCACTCTCTCACTTCTCTCTCACACTTCTCTCTCTCTCTATCTCTCACTCTCTCACTTCTCTCTCTCACTTCTCTCTCTGTCTCTCTCTCTCACTCTCTCTCTCTCACTTCTCTCGCTCTCTCTCTATCTCTCCCTTGCGCTCTCTCTCTCTCTCACTTCTCTCGCTCTCTCTCCCTCTCTCTCTATCTCTCCCTTGCGCGCGCGCTCTCTCTCTCTCTCTCTCTCTCTCTCTCTCGCTTCTCGCTCACTCTCTATCTCCCTCTTGCTCTATCTCTCTCTCGCTCTCTCTCACTCTCTCTGTCTCTCTCTCGCTCTCTCTCTCTCGACCCAGTTGCTCCTCTCCTTCTTCAGCATATACTCGTGCGTGTTTCTTAAGTTTGTTTTTAATGTTACATCAGTCATGACTGTGGCAGTGTGTTCTGAAATGTCTTTGTCTTTTAAATTTCGGCCACGTTGTTTGCCGGAGTTTGATGTTTGCTCTTTTAAGCTTTTTCGTTCAGTTCCATGTTCATTTTCTTTCTTTTTTTTTTGACTCACTTGATTTTCCTTCTTCTTAAAAAAAAAACACAATATTTTTATTCAAACAGTAATTGAATAAAATATTGTCTGTGATCCCCCCCTCCTCTCCTACCCAATTCCCCCTGTTTCTTTTCTTGCTCACTCCTTCTCTGACGGATCCGCACAGTAAAAGACACCACGGGCAAGTATACTCCATATTGGTCCACCTCCTCCTCCCTTATTCCCCTTTACCCTCATCCCCTTGTTCTCTTGTCCTCACCCCCCCTGCTGACACCCACCTTCACCTTTTCCAGCCTGCTTGCCTCCTCTGTTCCCCTGCTGGCCTTGCCTTCAAGACTCTACTCTTCCTCTTCCTCTGCCTCTTCCTCTACCTCTTCCTCTACCTCACTTTCCACTCACCCACCCTCCTGCTGCAGCACGCACACATCTCTCTCGCTCACCTCTCTTGCTCACTCTTTCATTCCTTCTCTCTCTCTCTCTCTCTCTCTCTGGCTAAACCATATTCAGATCTCTTTCACTTGCATCCTGAAAATAAATAAATAAAATGTTCTGCACATGTCACAAAAAAAAAAAAAATCGTTGGATTTCACCGTCCCTTGGGGAATTTTCCTCTTTCTCTCTCTCCTGTTTTACTCCCTCTATCATTTTCTGTGTTATCTGAATTTCCTATCCCCTTGGTCAAGTAGAGAAGCAGTAAGAATAGGTGAAACTGTCTATTTGACCTACTGGATTCTAGTAGATTTTTAATGTTCCTCCGGTGTTGTACTGTTTGGAATATACTATAAGATGTAGTCTTTAACAGTATTTCACATGCTCAGCCTAGAGTTACACACTCTGGAATTGTAAAGTCAGTACACTGTCGGATATTTTACAGATGTGTATTTTTTTCTTTCCCCCCTGATAGTTCAAGTTAAAGTATATGCCAGATAGCACACGCGCATCTAGCCAACCTCAAATTATGTCTCATAGATCTCGCATGCTAACTGGGAAGACTTTGACACAGCGTTGTTACACTGCAAAAAAAACCAACAAGATCTTGAATATAGCTCTAATAATCTAGTATTTCTTACTATAAGATTACAATGAAGCAAATATAAATGCACAAAATCTATTTCTGTACAATAGACCAAGCTTGAAATGAGTACAAATGGCGTGAAATAGGTTTAATAATCGTATATTTGGTTTGTTGTGATCTTACAGTAAGAAATATTCGATAAACGTGACTATATTTAATATATTTTCACTTGCTAAGAGGGTTTTCTTGCCGTGTAATACACGTTTTAATGTCCTGCTTTGTATACCTCTTGACAAGTCAGTCCGTACAGGGTTTCACAGAGTCGTTTTTTGTGTGTTTTTTGTGATTGTCGCGCCCAAAAATGCTCGATTTTGCCGGGGCTTTCTCGATGTTTTTTTTTCTTTCAAAATTTGCGACGCAGCTTGCGGAGTTCTTTGTGCTTTGTTTCTGCAGAAAACTCTGTGAATTGGCGAAATTGCAGCCGCACGGAATAGTTTTGCGCGCTCTTTCACAGTGATGTTTGTCGGTAAATGAGACCTTTTAGCTGTACTCGTGTTCGACGCGCGTGAATCGAATGCACGTTGTGATGACGTCACACGACATGTCTTGGAACAATTCGGCCGAGAATCTGCGGTACTTTTGAAAAATTGGCAAGCTCCTTGAAATATTGCAGAGTTTGCTTGATCTAGCGTCCATTTCTGCGATCACAGAATCCTGAAGGGACCGAATAGCCAAGCGGTGTGGATACACTCTGCAAATCTTTCATATGAAAGCGCCATCGATAAATGCCACTTTATACCAGTACAGTGCAGGGGAGTGTCGACCTGTAACTGAGCAAAAAGTGCATTTATTTATTTATTTGTTAGTTTTTTTACGTTCTTGGGTAGAATGAATAAGAAATAGATTTACAATTGTAATTGTAAAGAAATATTTCTATATTAGGATTTTCCTTTGAAAATCAAATGTACAGGGTTTAAATGGCACGTTATACTCCAGGGTTTAAATGACACGTTATACTCCAGGGTTTAAATGGCACGTTATACTACAGGGTTTAAATGACACGTTATACTACAGGGTTTAAATGGCACGTTATACTACAGGGTTTAAATGACACGTTATACTACAGGGTTTAAATGACACGTTATACTACAGGGTTTAAATGACACGTTATACTCCAGGGTTTAAATGGCACGTTATACTCCAGGGTTTAAATGACACGTTATACTACAGGGTTTAAATGGCACGTTATACTCCAGGGTTTAAATGGCACGTTATACTCCAGGGTTTAAATGGCACGTTATACTCCAGGGTTTAAATGGCACGTTATACTCCAGGGTTTAAATGGCACGTTATACTACAGGGTTTAAATGGCACGTTATACTCCAGGGTTTAAATGACACGTTATACTCCAGGGTTTAAATGACACGTTATACTCCAGGGTTTAAATGACACGTTATACTACAGGGTTTAAATGACACGTTATACTACAGGATGGTGAAAAGCAGCAGATGACATTAAAAGTTGTGCCGAAGTCTTTCCGATTATCAAGCGCCGTCATTGCAACATCTTTGAGACATACGTCTCACATGTCACACTGACATAAATATTTAAACAGAGCTAGCATTTTGACTTTTAATCAATAGTAGTAATGTCTTGTTTTTAGAAAAGAGTTTATTCGTTAGTTTAGACCCCTTTGTATTTAACGTACTGTTTAAAGAAGTAACCCAGCCAAAATAGCCTGTTTTCTTTTCCCTTATTTTAGTAAACAAAAGCAGGTTTTCCTTCAAGTCCTCTCGTCTTGTCTTGGTGCTGGAGCGTGAGAGCTCCCAATTCGTTTGTCGTCCTACTGTGACACCTCCCCTCACTTCCCCCGTGTTTCCATCAGCTTGACTCCTTTGCCCCTTTATCACCCTTCAGACTGCCACGGCAACGGATCGCCTACTTCCTCAGAAATTCCGATCTGGATGTGCACGGCATTGTGGTCGGGATACTACCTGGGCACTACTGTAATCACAGCTAACACGAGATTAAACAGTAGGCTACAAATGCAGCTTGTTGCGGATTTCACTTATTTAAGCGCAAGACAGAGCACTTTTAATGTTACTGTTGAGTCGTTCAGGAGGAATGCGTTGCCCTGTTTCTCACCTTTCACAATGCAGTGCACATCCTTCGATTGTGTCCCAGACAGTGTCAGTCCACCGTGCCAGTCTGAGGAGTGAACACCTCCATCAGGACCCCCGCCTCACCCACCTTCCTGCAAAATAGTTGGCCATGTTGATGCCTGTTTATGAAAGAACAGAAGAGAAACGCTCCCCCATGTTGTGGGCATTGTGTCGGAGAACTCGTTCCATTCAGTGGAGAAGGTTTGAGCCAGTTCTCCGACATCACGAAAGCATCAGCAAACAAACTGAAAATTGGCGTGCAGCTTTTGCTTCAGAGTTCTTTACAAAACACACAAAAGTTCGCCTGCCAAACCGCAGCGCGTTCTTTGACGGCCAGTGATAGGACTCTGTTTTGAGGCACCATATTGGCTAACACTGGACCTTCCCTCGTGATTCCTCGGTGTTGCTATGGTAACGTCCCCCCACTGCGTCCCTGCACCCGTTGAAGAGCAGCTGCTGTTTTTTTCTCTCTCCCAGACTCTCCTCCCTGCTCACTGAGCTCGCCGCTTCCCTGGATAATCTTGCCCCCTTTCTGTTGCAGATTTTGAATCTCTGCTGCCACACACTTTTGAATCAGAGGGACATGTGTTGATAGCCCCAAGGTAGTTCTGCGTAATTGCTTGAGCCCACCTTGATTGATCTGTCCTTGTTTTGTCTGTAAACGTACATACACCATCTTCTTTATGTCCTCGAGGTGCCTAGTAGCCAATAGTAGCGGTCATCGTTCAGTGTGTGTTTGTGCGTGTGTATACATTGTGTTCCAGGTGTGTATTGCTGTGATTTTGTTGTTGTTGTTTTTTTTTATTCTATGTAGTCTGTCTCTCTCTTTCTCAAGTGTTGGAGATTATAATTAAGTAATATATAAGAGCTTAATTTCCCCTGGTCCTGTAATCCTAATGCTCCTACAACGTCGACCTCCTTTTCTGTTTCTTCATGGCATGGAAAAGACAACGGCCTTTATTCATCGAAGTTGATGACGTGATTCATGACACTGTTATACGACAACAAAATGAGTGCTGTTGATGAATCAACTTTAACCACGAGGAATCAGTGGAATCAATATAGTTGAGCCAAGTTTCCATTTGGAACGAATAAACAAATCTTTATTTTATATCAACCTGAACTCTGAAAGTAATTAATCACGCACTGAACGTCAGACTACCGAATGGATATATTCATTTGCATCTGACCCGCTTTAGTCTTGTATCCAGGTCAGCGCTTCATGGTGTGTCTTGTACACAAATGTACCTATTACCAAAGCGAAGGACTAATGAACTGATGAAGATGCACACTTCTGCTCGTCCACATTCACACTTACATCATCAACTTACACGATGACACTAAACCGCATTAGCTGTATATAAGTCTGAGGTTCCTCGTGAGTTTCCTCGTTTTATTCTTACTACTAATTATGCGTGTGATTGATTTAAAAGGCAATGATTTGAAATTATTCGAGGCAGTAATCTCAATCGTTATCAACAACAACGATTATCATTAGCGGTCGTCCGATAGATTGGTTTTGCCGATTAATCGGCACCGATAACTGACCGCTGGATCGGTTATCGGCAAAATTCCACACCGGGTTTTTCCCGGTCGTGTCCGCGTCCAGCTGAGAAGGGTCCGCTGTCATTATACAGTACGAGAGCGGCCTCTAGTGACGAAATAAAAACCATCACTGACAAATTTTGTTGTGTTATTTGAAGTGTTTTTTGATTCATTTTGGACATCGCTATTTTTTATCTGCTAGTTGGAGTGTTACTTATTGGTTCAGTTTGGATATATATTTATATTTATATATTTATTTCTTTTCAAAAAGTGCAGTACAGTCAGTACTGTTTATTTTTGTAATAAAGTTCAGCAGTATTTTAGTTTGCGTGATGTGTTTTCATTTAGTATCAATTTTAAAAACGATCAGTTGATTAATGGGTCATCAGCGGGTACTGCCCAACTTAGTTACCACATCGGTAAAATCCACTATCGGTCAACCTTTAATTATTATAGATTATTATTTATTATAAATGAATAAGTTTCCTTTATAATTGATTATAATTAGGTTATGGAAAAAGGACAGACAATAGGGATTTAAGAATAATTCATATTTTTAACCTGATTGGACTGTAAACAGACTAGCAAGGTGATACTTGAAATAATTCTTCTCTACGTCGTCATCATTCGCGAATGAAAAGTGGACTGACCCCAGATTCGGACCCCAGATTCGATGTTGGTCGGACGCTTCTAAATCGAATCGTATCTTATCATAGCAGATTCATTGGTATTGTGAAACATCAAATTGTTGCTTTATGAATCGAAATCGAAATATCGTGTGGAAGCCTGAGGATTACGTACTGATTACTTATACTACTACAGCCTACTTGCTCTACTTATTGAAGATACTGATGTCAAATTTGATTAGTCGACAGCAAGTCAGTCATTGTTCAGATTGTTAGGTGTGATGTGAGGTTGAAGATGAAGCCTGTATTTGTCACATATACATTACAGCAGAGTGGAATTCCTTTTTTGCATATCCCAGCTTGTTAGGAAGCTGAGGTCAGAGCCCAGGTTCAGCCAAGATACAACACCACTGGAGCAGAGAGGGTTAAGGGCCTTACTCAAGGGCCCAACAGTGAACAGCTTGAACTCCCAACCTTCTGCCCAGAGTCTTAACCATTGAGCCACCACGTCCCGTGTACGTCGTACAGAAACACTAAAGATGAAACTGATGAATAATTTGCATACACGTGTTTTACGGTCAGATTTGCAACTTGGATGAATCAGGGCCATTGTTTTGTGTGATTTACTCATTCTCAGAGTTTGGTTTGGCTGTTGCATGTTGCAGCACTTGCTGAGTCATTGCATTTTTTGGTGCATGTTTCTTTGTGCCTGCACATGTATTTTATTGTGATCCAGGGTGTGTTGTCTTCAAGTGAATACTGTGTGTAGCATTGTATCTGCATTAAATGTTTTAAGAAAATTTGTTCTTAAAAATCCATCTGCATACTTGTAAAGCTGCTGGCATGCACTGTACCAATGTAGTGATTCTATGGAACACCAGTTACCCTTAAAAGGGACTCCGTCCTCTGTGTGTTGGTGTTGGAGTTAAGCGTGTGTATTGAGACTGTTAAACAATGTATCTGCTTCTTAGGGAATACTGCAAAGAGCTGGAGCTTTCTAGCAACAACACGGAGTTCCTGCACAACTTCATCGCTCTGATGGAGAAAGTCACTCCAGACTCCAAACAATGTGAGGCTTCCGAAGAAATTCTGCTCCAGCACTGAGTACCATGGTGTATTAACTAATGACCGAAACTTTCATAATAACCATCGAGTAACTGACTGAATGCACAAAATACTTGTTTCGCTCAGCTATGCTCAAACTTTTTGCAGCCAGGAACCCCTTTAACGGTAAAATAAACTCCACAGATGCACTCTGAACATAATCCAACTGTTGCGATATCAGGCTTATGATGGAAATGCTGGCGATGAATATGTTGTGTTTTGTTAGAGCCATAGAGCTTTCCATTTCCTGAAATTTCCACCAACACCTTAAGTCCATGTCAAGGTCATTTAGAGACCAACTTGTTTGTGAGTTGTTGAGGCTTTAATTAAACCTGTTCAAATCAAAGGGACCAGTCACAATGGCTCATAGCTACAAATAGTCTATAATATAATATAACATAATGTTATTTAATTTATAAACTTAATATAAACTTAATATAATGGTGGGCTGTGATTTCCAGCACTGATCATGAACTGCCTAACTATGCTTCACAGACCCCTGGGGGTCTCCGGTGTCAAAATCATGTCATTTTGGCGACCTTTAATGCCAGTAGTACCTTCTATAACATACCTGTAACACAAATTTCATGGATATTTCTGCTATAAATTTAACAATAAATGAAAATCCAGTTGGACCACTTGTACTCCCAATACTCCCTTAATCATAAATATATTGATTGCATCAAAGAATGACTTTATTCTCTATTTTAATCTAGTGCCCAGTCGGTCTGTCTGGTCGGTAGCTATTTATTTAGCTCCCAATAGCAGTTTATTTTATTTTATTGTTTGGCATGTTCCCAATTCTGATAAAACAGACGTTAATCAGTACCCAGCAGTATTAATCAACATTTTAATGCTTCTTTCATGTGTCCAACGAAGGTGACAACTTCCTGCTGCATAACCTGATCCTGGACACGGGCATTATTAGACAGCTGGTGGAGAAAGTGTGGAAAACAAAGGACCTCAACACGTTAGTGCAATTAAGATACATCCCCGGACACACCTACACATTCAATAGGACTTGAGAGGCCAGTCGGGCCCAATAACACACTTACTGGGAGTTACAGTCGTGTCTGTGTACGTTCTTATCCTGTCCCCTAGGTATGGATTTTTGGCCGTCTTTGCAGCTACAGACGGAGGCATCACTCGTATTTTTCCCAATAAGTGAGTCTGATTTCAGTTATCATCACGTAACTTTTTGTCCATATTGGCTAATATGTTTCTCATTCGCATTTAAACGAAATGCTTTGTGTTAGGTGTCATTTTAGGGATTTATTCTCAAAACGTGTGAATTTGTGTGTGTTTGTGTGTCAGAGCTGCTGAGACGTGGGAGGAGGATCCAGAGCCATTTAATGCCAGTTACTATCGCCGCAGTCTGGACAACAAGGGCTACATCTTTAGAGCACCGTATCGTACCCGTAAGTAAACACACAGAAATATTTTGCTTTCTCAAAAAAAAAAAAAAAAAAAAAAAAAGGGTCTATAATATAAACAAGAGGGAGTTTAATCATGTAAAAGACATGCACATTTTGGACAAATGTTGGAAGACATCTGCAACTAAATCAGTACAGGCATCTCTGTATCTGTAATGTCAGATTATTAAACATTTCTCTGTGTTCCTGCCTCTATGCGGGCTGCATTGACTTTATCATTAGGTCATTGAACATGTATTCCATTGAAACAATTGCATCATTATGTGTCTCTCTTTTTTTGCAGCAGCCGCAGCAAATGCAATCTTCCAGGATCAAGAGAATGACACAATTGGCATCCTGGTCAGTACAGCAGTGGACATTACCGTGGGGTCCAGAAACATCAAGCCGGCTGGTAATTTCATCACCTTCATCTTACAGTTTATAAGATAACAACTAGGTATTGCTATTACGCTGTATCACATACCTGGGATATGAATGTTGAACAAAATGAACCCTTTAACACTTTGTGCATGTGTTCATTTCAAACATGCCAATGTGTTGATCCGTATCTATTTATTTCATCACACTTATTGCATTTATTACTTTTATCCTGCTTGGGCGGCTGTGGCTCAGGTGGTAGAGCGGGTTGTCCACTAATCGTAGGGTTGGCGGTTCGATTCCAGGCCACATGCTGACGTGTCCTTGGGCAAGACACTGAACCACATGCTGACGTGTCCTTGGGCAAGACACTGAACCCCAAGTCGCTCCCGATGGCAGGCTAGCGCCTTGCATGGCAGCTCTGCTACCACTGGTGTGCGTGAATGGTTGAATGGGAAACAGTGTAAAGCGCTTTGTAGAACTGCTAAGGTTAAAAGGCGCTATACAAGTGCAGACCATTTACTACCATTAAAATCGTATAAAGTGGAGTGCAAAAGGTGGCATCCCCTTAGGTTAAACTGAAGAAGTCAACAAAATGTATTTTTATTAAGAAGACATTTAGTGTTAGGAAAACTATTAAAAAATTTATCACAAGTAGATTTAAATAATCTTTTATAGAGTCGTCATGCTGTACAGAAATGTCTGACAATAACATTTAGTGTTAGGATTCACTGATATGATTTCCTTCATAGTGGGAAAATCATACAGGTTATGGAGTTTGCATTTCTGATACCATAGCCAGAACGAATGTTATACTAAAATATAATAAAACATTGTAAAAGAGACGCAATAAGATATCAGGGCTGGATTCATAAAGTGCCGGTATTCAAATGACAAATAACTCTAAAGCAGTTGTTTATCAAAGTGGCATATAATTTGACAGCCATGTGACCACAACGATTTGTACTATAAAGTTTTAGGAGCTACCTTGATGTCAAGGCAGTAAACTGTGAGGAGTTTACATTGCGCGAGGTGCAGTCAGGACTTCATAAAACTACTTCGTGTAGACGGACACGGCATGGATTAGAACTGATTGGCCGTCCCACACAATATGGAGGAATTTCTTTACATGTCATTATCCGTGTAAAGCACATTTCAATCCAAGTGCAAATCTAAACGCTGATATCTGGTGATCGAATAGAACTGTAATTATGTTGTTTGGTTGCTTTTTTTTTTATTTCTATAGTTTTATTGACCCCCCCCCCCCCCCCCCCCCCCTCTCTCTCTCTCTCTCTCTCAGTTGTGGGTGTAAAGTTGGACCTTGAAGCTTGGACTTCAAAGTTTAAGATCCTTGCCAGCAACCACACCGATAACACTCGACAGGGTTCTCAAATGGTAAAATACACACAGCCACACACTTTCATGTTTTCAGATTACATATGAATACGCGCGCCTTTTTCTCGGGTTAAATCTGCCCAATAAACACATTAATGGCAGGGACTACCAGGGACAGCCAGACAAATCAATATTGTTCCTTAAGGCAAGGATTCTTCACGTTTGGAAAGTCTTGGGAGCCACCATCTTGTACAGTTTCCAGTCCTGATAAATACTCCTGATTTCTGCCAGTGCTTGTTCAAGATGATACGTAGTCTGCCTTCATCTATATGTCGACTGTGCAGGTCCAAAACATTACGTGACACGTACACACGGTGCAGTATCGCCACATAAAGTGTGGGTTGTGTACAGACTGAACAAACTATCAAACTACAGCTATCTCAAATCACTGATCCAGATATTCCTCTTATGAGTACACTGTGTGCACCTGAGCTCTCACTTCTCACCAGCGTTTTCTTGAATTTCTATGAAGTTGGTGTGGAGCTACAGGATTAGCCCTGATGTATGCATATTCGGTTATCATTTTCTTGCCTTAGTAATCGATCACGTACTGCTAATACACGTTCCTTGGAAAAAGCTCTTCTCTTTTTCTATGAATCTAAGACACACATTTTCACAAGTCGCACTTTTTATTTGTATTGAAATTGAGATCAAGTTCTATTTCAAAACTAAGGGCATAAATTTCATTTTATTTGAATAATATCCATATGGCTTATCTTTGTTCCTCAGTGTGGACTGACCAGTGGCTGCGAGATGGACTGTGAGGCCCATGAGGTAAGACCACACCCTCTATTTTTCATCACGACCATTCACTGATAAATTACCTTTTAAAATGGAGGATAATTTCTATTTGTCAGTTTTGTATGATTTCATTTTCAATGCACTGCATTTGTAACAATATCTGAGATAGTTAGACTGTACAGTCGTCACTCATTGACTCATTGGACTACCTGTGCAGGACTTGCTGTGTTACCTGATCGACGACGGTGGTTTCCTCATCATGTCCAATCAGATTCAGGACTGGAACAAGGTCAGGAGGAAGCTATTTCATTCGCCTGCATGTATAAAACTCATCGAAATATTATTGCACTGAGAGATTTTCGAGGCCTCGCTGTACTCCATTCTTTTCTCTTTATAGATTGGCATGTTCTTCAGTGAGGTGGACCCGGCTCTCATGTATGCGCTTTACAACAATTCCTTCTACAACTACAAGGAGTCTTATGACTTCCAGTCTGTGTGTGGACCTGTGCCTAACAGTAACACAGGAGCAGGACCTAGAGGAGTATTTGTGGTGAGTAAACAAAACAAAAACAAAACGACCTCGTGAATGGCTGACTCAATAACAGGATGCTCCTTTAAGATGTAAGGTCTGACTCTCAACCTGCTTTCTTGTCTCGTAGCCCACCATTGCGGATCTGGTAAACGTTGCCTGGTGGACCTCAGCAGCTGCATGGTATGAGACAGAATGAGCAAACCGCAGAGTGTTTGTATTAGAGTCACACAAACAAAGCTGATATTACAGATTGCATTTTAAACTCTGGAGCCAAACTATTTATTGGTTTGCTCCTTCAGGTGAGATTTAAGTTATATTCTGGTATTTGCTCATTTGCAGTGATTGCTAATCATTGTTAATATGCTATAGATTTTATTTATTTTTAGCAGAAGCTAAGTGAACCAAGCCTGTTATACATCAGCATCTATGCTCTGAATTTTCACTGATAGGAAGTAATGATTTTCACCTCTTACTGGGTGTGTTACTGTCCGATTGATCGACAGACAGACAGATACATACATACATACATACATACATACATACATATAATTTTTTTTAAATTTACTTAAGGCTTTTATTTGACTTTCTTGTCTTTTTCCTGCAGGTCTCTGTTCCAGCAGTTACTTTATGGTTTTGCCTACCATAGCTGGTTCATTACAGGTATGTACACTAAATAGCATATACAGTCAGCTCCAGAATTACTGGCACAATTCATGCAAATGAGCAAATAAACATTACAAGCGATAACTCTGTACTCACGTCTAGAAAAAAATAAAAACCTGTTCAGTTTTGTAAAACGTTCAACACCTGACCATCACCCGTATGTTTGATGACCACCAAACTGTTGCCACAAAGTTGGAAACACATTGTATAAAATTGTATAGGACGTCTTTTTAAAAAAAAAAATAGATTTTAGAATTTCCCTTCACTGGAATAAACAGGCCCAAACATGTTCCTGCATGACGATGCCCCTGTGCACAAAGCGAGCTCCATGAAGACATGGTTTGCCAAAGTTGGTGTGGTAGAACCTCAACCTCACCTCAAACCTCAACCTCATGGAACACTTTGGAATGCCGGCACGCCAGGCGTCCTTGCTCGACATCAGTGCCCGATCTCACTAATACTCTTGTGGCTGAATGAGCACAAATCCCCACAGCCACTCTCCAATCTCTAGTGGAAAGCCTTCCCAGAAGAGTGGCAGATATTAAAGGGGGACTAAATCTGGAACGGGATGGTCAAAAAGCACATACGGGTGTGACGTACAGGTGTCCACAAACTTTTGGACAAATAGTGTGGGTTCTACACGCATTACCAAGTTACAGTTAACAGATTTTTTTTAAATTAGCTGGTAAAATAATCAGAACCTGTTCAGCAAAAGAAGGTGACTGCATACAAGGAAACGTCCCCATGTCTACTGTCTAATATGGTGTTGGATTATAGATGTTTTGCTGCTGTCTAGCCGATTTTGGTCCTGCGGCTATTGTGTAGCTTGATGGCATCAGGAATCCTGTTAAGTAGTAGAATATTTTTGCCCCGATTGCTTCTGCCAGGAGGTTAAGACTTGACAATTGATCAATCTTTTCATGATATCTACAAACGTGCGTCCAAATATTGTGCGTGTAGACGAAGCTGATGCAGCAGAGAGCACGGACACCAGAGAGACTAGCTGTGTTACAGTACAGAAGCAGTTCTACTTTGGGAACATCAGCAGTGCCTACAGCTTAGTGCAAGACTGTGGGAACTGCTCCAGGTCAGATGAACTTTTCTATTGTCTGATTTGTCTATGCTCTATTTATGTCATTAAAACTGTAGGTTGCAAGCCTCTAGACACGATGTACTGTAATAAAAAAAAAAGATACATGCATATCGAGATCACAAAAAAGACAGAACTCACTGACCACTTTATTAGGAACACCTGTACACATCGCTCATTCATGCGATTGTTCAGTCAGCCAATCATGTGAAGCGGTGCAGTGCATCAAACTGTGTAGATACAGGTCAAGAGTAATGTTCACATCAAACAGCAGAGTGGTGACAATGTGATCTCAGTATCTCAAATAACCACTCAAAAGACAAGGCATTATTATTATTTTTTTTTTTAATCTTCAACTTCCGTCCAGTATCCACTGCAGCCTCAGATTCCTGTTCTTGGCTGACGGAATTCGAACCCGAAGTGGTCTTCTGCTGTTGTAGCCCATCCACCTCAAGGTTTGACATGTTGTGTGTTCTGAGATGCTTTCCTAGTCGGCACGGTTATATTGGGTGGTTATTTGAGTTCCTGTCAGCTCGAACAAATCCAGACATTCTCCTCTGACCTCTATCATCAACAAGGTGCTTCCATCCACAGAACTGCAAACTCCAGAATTTGATTTGTCAGCTGTTTCTGAAATACCAACAACCGAGCCACGATCAAAGTCATCGAGATCACATTTTTCCCAATTCTGATGTTTGATGTGAACATTACTTCAAACCCTTGACCTCTATCTGCATGACTTTCGGCCACATGATTGGCTGAATGGATAACTGCATAATAAAGTGGCCCATGAGTGTATGTAACAGTCTTTGCATACCTGATGAAGGGGATGAAGATAATATCCTTTTAAATGAGTGCGGTATCATCCTTACATAATTGCATATTTAATCTGAGCATTTTTTTTTAGATGTGGTAATGTAAAGGAGGCATTACTTATATCATAAGTAAACAGATTTCTGAAATGCTTATGCTCCACAGGTTGATCCATGCCAAGAGATTAGACAACACCAACTTGCTATTTGTGGTGACCGAGAACCTGTTCTGCAACTCATGTGACATAGAGAAACTGTCCCAGGGTGAGAAAGAATGTATCCTTCCACAAATTATGACATTTGGTGGATTTTTGCATTTGTTGCAACACTTTCAGTGAGGTTTAGGAGCTGGAACGGTAGTTCTTTCACGTGTACCAACAATGTAGGTACATTCATCTTCAGTAACCGCTTCAGCGTGCCGGTGGATCCAGAGCTTAATAATGATCGCTAGGTCGGAATACCCCTTGGATGTACATCTCAGGACACTGTGCACACACACACACACACTCATTAACACCTAGGGGCAATTTAGTGTTGCTAAATCCACCTACTAGCATGTTTTCTGGAAGGTGGAAGAAAAACACCAAGAGAATGTGCACAGAAACTTCACACAGTAGCGTAAGCTAGGATGGAACCAGGAACTCTAGGGATGTGAGATGGCACCGCGACCTGCTGCACCACCATGCCGCCCAATGTAGGAACAGCAGTGTCCAGTTCATATGGATTTCTCAACACTGACATGTGTTTAAGACACTTTTTAAATATACGTTGCTGAAGTTTTACATTTGAGTGTCCAGTTATAAGTCAGTCCATCTCAAGTGGTCCAAAAATTGTAAAGTTTGTTGCTTGACCATTTTTTGAGTGACTGCCTTTATGAATTGGTATTGCAAAACCACCCATTTTATGTACTTATTTATTTATTTTACTTGGTTTAACCATGACGGTGATCTTTGTGTCATGGCACACAACAAATGTTGGTTATACAGCGGTTTATGGAAACCTCAGTCTCTCAGGGTGGTCCTAGGTCCTTGGAATAAAAACTGATCTCTAGAGCACATTACAAGGTTCATGTACATATATAAACATTTTGCACATTTGTGTTGTTCAGATTTCGAACTTAAGTCCAAATGTAATTCTCAAGATTGTTCATAGATCCATTTTTAGGATCGGTTTATAATGGAAAGGATTCGAGTCTCAGTCTTAATGTTTTTAGGGGGTACCTAGGTGTGTATAGTGCGCATGCAGAACATTTCAGGTTGAGACTTGAAAAGTGTCATTTTTCCCTCACTTTTGGGTTGAATATCTCCGGTGGGGGACCAGATATGAACCTGAAATTTTCACAGAAATAAGTCCTCTATAGTAACATTCTGCTGTAAAAATTGTGAGTTTGAGGGTCGAGCTAAACCCTGCAGGACAGTAGACCTCGAGGGCCAGATTTGAAGCACCATCCTGATTTATCATGTTGGTACAGGTGTTGGTTGGTATGCGTGAATAGATTTGATCCAAATATAGATTTACAGTGTTCAGTTGGGTGTTTTATAAATGAACATTGTCATATTGTTGTTTCTCCTGTGATGAAAGCAGTAAGTGACTACAGCCCAGAAGTTACCTACTGCTTTGTGCCATGACACAAAGATGGTCGTCGTAGTTAAACGAAGTAAAAATAAATGGAAAAAACCTTGTGGTTTTGCGATGCCAATACATAGAGGTAATCACTCAAAAAAATGTGTAAAGTTATAAACGGTCGAGCCACCTGTATTGGACCACTTTGAGATGGAATGACTCTTTTATAGTTTTCCTTTTGTTTGTCAGGGTTGGTATTGAAATGGAAATAGACTCTGATTCTCTTCTGGCAAAGAAAGGACGTGGTACAAAAAGGTGCTAAAGTAGCAAAACAAACACTTGCATCTTGTTACATCCTTTGAAAATAATCTCATGTCTAAACAAGTCATCAGGAGAACTTCCTTAACACACTTTTCAGTCAAACAAGAAGACCCGTGTCTGGACTTGCCACCAGCTCGGTACAGAAAAGGACCCTCTACTTGTTTCGATTTCAACATTGCAGTACGTATACATGAACACACACACACACACACACACAGAGAGAGAGTCCACCTGTTGACTGAACTACAGAAATACGTTCTCACATTGGTAATATACAGTTGTGCTCATAAATTTACATACCCCTTGCAGAAAAAAAATGAAGGCTCATAGAAATTGCATGTTATTTTTTTTACTCAATGCTGCACTGAATAAGCTATTTCACCAAACATGTTTATATATAGTCTACAAGACACACTAATAACCGAATTTACACAAATGAACCAGTTCAAAAGTTTACATACCCTTGATTCTTAATACTGTGTGCCTTTTTTTGTTTTGTAAGAGTTGTTCATGAGTCCCGTGTTTGTCCTGAGCAGTTAAACTGCCCACTGTTCTTCAGAAAAATCCTCCAGGTCCTGTACATTCTTTACTTTTCCTGCATCTTGTGCATATTTGACCCCTTTCTGACAGCGACTATATGATGACTAGATCTATCTAACTGAGGGACTCGTACACAACTATTACAAAAGTTGCAAACATTCACTGATGCTCAAGAAGGCAACACGATACGTTAAAAGACAGCTTGGGGGTGGGGGGAGGGAGAGAGAGACTTCTGCGAAACATGTAAATATCTTATGTAGCTTCTGAAGGGCAGCACCAAATGAAAAAATCTAAAATCTCTAAACAAAATAATTTATTATTCATAATAAGTACGTTTTACTTTATTATATACTTATAAGTAATATAAATAACATTCACTTAATGCTCTTCCTTTTCACTCTTTACAGGAGAACACTACAGATTGTGGCCGAGGACACTCCTTCCGCCCGTCTATCCATACTTTACTCCTCCTCCAGCTCCTTGTTCTCTATCTAATGGCCTGCCCCCATGTTTTGCCTTTCTCTCTTTAACTCCCTGAAACGCCCACCTCCCTTTCCTCACCCTAATTCCATATATCTCCTTATCCTTCCCTCGCTCTAGTCATAGGTATTAAAGGGACTTCCTGTTGCCCCCATATGGAAGCCTGGCATACTGCATCATCCACTTTGCTTCACAGATTGTTGCTTAGTGACCAGCGCAGAACTTGTCAATCAGCAGCTTTTCCGGGAGGAGCCCGGAGTTTCCTTAAGGGGGAAGCAGCTGGAGAAGTCAAAATGTTGAAACGCAATCATTTTAGCATTATAAAGGCCACGGCAGGAGAAAAACAACGCCCCCGACTCCACTCCCCCACTCCCCCTGCAGTACAACCTGCCTTTACAGATGTTTGTGTAGGAAATGCATTTTATCTGATGCTCTTCTTTACAGTTTAAGCCATCCTCCTCACTCTCCTCTTCATCCTTTGACTCGAATTGCCTAATTTGACACGGGGCTTCAGAACTTTCTGCCATTTTCTAGCAATCAGTAACAAGATCACAGAACTTGGTTCCGTTAACAAAAACAACAGTAAGAATACCCTGTGAGTATTTAAAGCATACCTCCATAGGTTAGGATATAACCAGAGCGGAAAGACGATAGATAGTAACGTATTTCAAAAAAAAAAAAAATATCATTTGTCATTTTAAAAAAAATATATGCACTAGACCTAATTCTTGCCAAAATGAGATAGACGTGTGGTGTGGTCTTATTTTTTTAGCCAAATGAGGAGGAGGAGGAGAAAAAAAGAGGGTGGAAATGACGCGCAGAAAGAATGCAAGACCTCATGTAGAGATCAGGCCTGGATTTCAGTTCGTCTCTCTCTCTCTCTCTCTCTCTTTTTTTTTTTTTTTTTTTTTTGCTGTTATTTCATTAGTCATAAGGGCTTCAGTAAGCATATCATTCTGTCTGTCTGGTCAGGATACACAGAGGAACTAAGAAGCGGTTTGAATCAAATGTGGAACTGCCGTGTTGTAACTGTCCAGTGTTTAGAAATGAATTGGAACTGCCATCATCAGCGTGCATTCTGTGTAGTTGTGTGTTTACAGGGTAGCCATTTTACACCGATGTTGTTGGTTTGTTTTTTTTTTTGTTTTTTTTTTTTTTTTTACAACAGTCGATATTTCTGGTAGACTGGTTGACCTGGCTTGACCTGAATCTGTTGGTGAATATTAAAAACAATGAAAATATGGTTTGCTTTTCAAGGTTAGTCTTGTCATGTAGAGTGCACTTAATTATGGATTGAGCTTGTAGTGGAGACACAGACATCAGTTTTGAAATTTTATTCATTGTGAATTGATGTAATGAAAATCTAGTAAAACCTGGTGAGGGCCCATCTCCTCTAATTATTGTTCCTTTTCTTTTTTTTCTTTCTCTCTGTTGTGCCTTGATGCACTCCTGTATCTTTACAGAGTAGATGCTCCACTTTATAAAGGTAGGGAAACTCCTCATGCTGGCTCTTAGAGCGATTCTTGATTGTACATCTACAGCATGTAGTTGACCTCACACAGAGACCTCACTGACTTATAAGCATATGCGTTTTTATTAGTAGTACTGTATATTCATTGCCATAGCTATCAGGTTAAACCAGAAGTTTAGCCTGCTGTCATGCTGAGGATCTTTTCTTGAGGTCTTTCAAGATCTTTAAAGGCATCTTATATATAAAAGGAAAATTTGTATGTATTAGTACAAGACACGTAAAAAAATATCTCTTGGATCTAAATCATGGACTGATTTCCGTTTCTTTAAGACTTTTTTCCAGAGGGGCAGCCAATATTATTATAGTGAACTCTAACAAAAATGATCACTGTTTAATACTCTGTGGAATGTTTAGGATTAAATAGTTGAGTATTTATTTATTTTTTCTTCCCCAGTCTTTTTTCCAGCTGTGAATATTCAGTAGACTGTATTTAGAGTGGCGGAATTGGTAACCCTTCATTGCCAGCATCTTCTGGTCAGAGGTGGTAACGCTCTTTGCATATGTGTACGCGTGCGTCTGGACCCGTGTATGTGTCGTCTGCTTACAATGCAGCAAGTTATGATGTGTTTTGAACAGGTGTCGGAATGAAAAACCAGTGATTTTGATTATTAAAGCGTCTCAAGGTGTATTATCAACAAGAAGAAGAAAAAAAAAAAGAGTAATCTGTCCCATTTTCCACACGTGTCCGTCTCAGTCGGTTCACAAAGCTTTTTGTGGTTATGTTTTAAAACTGGCCACGTTTCCCTTTGTTTTAGGCTATTCTAGTTTCTTTCCATCCATCCCTTTATCCATCTTTCTGCCTTGCGTCACAATAGCTGAAGAAAGTGCGTGCTTGAGTAAAAGCACACGTATAAAACTACCCCACCTGTGACTACATTCACAGTGCGTAATGAGCGATGTAATTGACTGTTACGTGAACAGCATAAACGCATAAAATAACACCATTTTTTTTAAATTACTGGATTACAATTGGGTTCATCTTTGAAATATCAGCCTTCCATCACCATCAGTGCGAATAACAATTATAACTCCACACATTTCGGAGCATTTGGTGTAAAAATCAATTATTAATCCACACATTATCCTTAAGGAGTGTGCATAAATACGTGTCATATCCTAACATCCTAACTATGTGCTCAGTTACTATTCATATACTATTAGGACCTGCTCCCCCACTGGCATCAAACCACAAATCACTAGTAGATGCACAGCACTCACTGACTCACTCACTCACTCACTAAACAGTACCGAACACGCCCATTTACATACATGAACACGTGCGCAGGGAAATGTACGTTAATACCTGATCATCTGAAATGTCTAGAAGAGTTAATGCCTTATGCTTTGTCCTGTTGTGAATCACATTTAATCTTTGCCTCTTGATTTGTTTTTTTTTGTTTTTTTTTAAAAAAAAACAACAAAGAAATTGTCCTTATATTGAACAAAAAATATATATATATCAAAGCCGCCTAAGAGACGCTACGATATTTTGGCTAGACACTGAAATTAAACTGTGAGTGTGCATCTGTGTCACTATTCCACATACACTGGAACAGAGGTTTGTGTTATTCAGTGGTTTAAAAAAAAAAAAAGTTTTGCCAAAAAAGGTGTTTAAAAAAAAAAAACAAAAAAAAAAAAGAAGATAAAAGGAAGAGGTAGCGTGGAGGGGAGATGTCTGTCTCATGATCCACCCTGAAGAGGAGGGTCTTTCTGATCAGGGCTGCTCCCTCAGCCTTTCCTCTCCTTTAAAACAGCTGAGTTGGTGTGCTTCAGTGGGAGAGCCGCGCGTGTCTGTGACTCTGTAGTCCTTAGTCTGGTGCTCTGTGACAAATGTGTGAAAAAAAGAAAAATCAAAAAAATCTAAAGTAATCCGTCAAAGGTGAAACTGAATTTAACATTAAGTGAGGTTTTAAAAAAATAAATAAATGAAAATATAGACACACAGTACTGCTGATAATCATGAATTTGAGGTCTGCCATCACAGTGAGAGTTTCTTTAGTTTGTTTGTTGGATTGTGTGTGTGTGTATGGAGCTAACACCACTGGCTCTTTGGACACTGGTCTATGTTGCTCCATCTTTTGTACAGATGAAAAGAAGAAAAAAAAAAAGATAAGGGAAACATTTGTAAAATATTGTGTCTGTGACTCCTTGTAAAATATTTTCAAATTGTTTATTACAGAGAATCAGTTATTAAATAATGTTCATATTTTTCACTTCAGGTCAGTGTGTTGTGTTTATTTATTTATTTATTTATTTTTTACATACGATCACAGTTTTAGTGTTGTACAGCAGTGCTTCATACACAATCGTTCACGCTACATTATCTCACATGTAGTACTTTTCATTCACATACTGTATTGTGCCATACGATAAATGATTTATTATTATCAAAATCTCACAGTCTGGACTGTGTGTTTATTAACAGCGTGACGAGTGCATTGAACAATTGTTTTCTAGAGCTGTTGTGGAATTGCTTTGGCTGTGGCCGTGTAACTGCCCTCAAACAAACAAAAATAACCTGACATTGAAATACAACATATGTTAATAATGGAGTTCAGATAAAGTAAATAAAATTCTCTTTTTTTGTGTGACACATAACATGATCAGATATAATCTATAATTAAGAAATCAAGTGTTCTTATACTGTGTGCATTAGAAAATATCAACGGGGGTGGAGCTCCGAAGTGAAGCATCTGTTCGTGGGGTTGAAAGTGACAATGCCACAGCTATAATTGCCCTTGCTGAGGTGGACGGATGATATTGAGACTTTATTGGTCGCATATACATTACAGCGCAGCATTTTCGACGCACACCCCAGCATGTTAGGAAGTTGGGGTCAGAGTGCAGGGTCAGCCATGATGCAGTGTCCCTGAAGCAAAGAGGGTTAAGGGTCTTGCTCAAGGGCCCAACAGTGGAAGCTGTATGAACCTCCGACCTTCCGATCAGTAATCCAGAGCCTCAACCGCTAAGCCACCACTGCCTCAAAATTGGATGGCCAATTTCTTTCTCCCTCTTCCAGTTAGTTTGGTGATAGTTATAAGGGTCTGTGTGTTCACTTAAGCAGGGATTGAAACTACATGCATCATTAATAGAAATCCTATAGGATCACTGTGTAATCACCCCACAGTTAAAAGTGATGTGGTTAGGAGTGTTTCGATTACAAAAGCGTGTGCAAAAACTCAAGAACAACTTTATGCCAAGTCACTGGGTCGTCAAGGTAACAGGGATGCCCGGCCCCCTGCATCACCACCACCTTGTGATTGGGCAGATTCTTCAGGTTGTTTAGTGATACTTCCCCTAACTGAGTGTCCTGATCTCCATACACGATAAGAGTGGGGACCTATGAAGAAGAAGAAAAATCTCATTACACTTCAGAAATACATTTACTATAACTAAATAAATCTGTTAAACCCATAATAATATGCCATAAAACTCGCAATGCTTTTATTTATCAATGGTGTGCAACAAAATTCAGATTCCCACCGCTGCCCTGTGTATGTTCTCCCCATGCTGCAGGGGATTCCTCTGGGTACTCTGGTTTCCTCCCCCAGTCCGTACTGTGTGAAAATGTATGTGATTGTGCCCTGCGATGGATTGGCACCCATGGTATACCCTGCCTTGTGCCCGATGCTCCCTGGGATGGGTTCCAGGTTCCCCATAACCCTGAAGGATAAGCGGTAAAGACGACGGATGGATGGATGGAATTACATATGCAACTTGAAAGCATAAGTAATTTTATTAAGTGCTTGTTATTGTACTCAAGAATGAATTGGGCGTAAGCTCTCATGTTGCAGGGCTTCCAGTGAAAGTTCAAAGTTAGCCAAAAGGTTTGCAGAGAAACTGGAGGCATGAACAGCAAGTTGAACATCTAGGTGCTTCTTTAAATTTCAGGTAATGCCATAAAGATCAAACGAATAAGAACTCAAAATTATGTTTACTTTTTGGACTTTGATGGCTTTTCTCCCCCTCACTTGGCAACCTGGAATGCAGGAATTTCACTCCACAGTTCCATGCCTGATCTTACATTCTCTTTCCCTTCATTCTGGACCACCAGGGTTATTTGTTGCAGAACTAGTGGAGGCCATATATCAATGTCATCACAAGGGTTTGTAACACGTCTTGATGGCTCACCTTGCCTGACAATAACAGACAACAATCTTAAATAGTACTAATACAGTAGTTTATTAAAAAAGGGAATCACTTAAGTGTTGATACTAAAGGGTGGGGACAGGACAAGTTTTTGTGATTCCATTCCCACCATCTCCCCATCAATTCTGACCAATCCTCCCAATCCCACAGAACGTTTCACAAATCCCAGTTATTTCTGGACCTGTATAAGAAATAAGTCTTTTAAACGACAGTGACACTGAGGATACTGAAGATGAATGAATGGAAGCAATAAATGCACAAGCACAACGCCGCTCAAACACCGCACCATATCCCCAATTGGCTAATGTATCTTTAGACAGCAGACAACAGGCGACAGTCATTTAAACACCGAGCTTGAGAACCCTCATTGGACACAGGACTGGTCTAGGCACATTCTCACCTGCAAGAGCAGATAGCCTGATAGATTTACTGATATACTATGGCAACAAAACCTTTGGCAGGAATGTTAGGTTCTGACATAGCATCCCCAATTTCAGTACCCAATGCAGGTGCTACCTACAGACTGATAACAAATGCAGTTTCTCCACTTGTCTGAACGTAGTCATGGCCACAAAAAGAAACCCGTCTTAAGCGAAAGCCACTTTACATCTTCACCTTTCCTTCATTCATATGGCAAGTTGGAGACCTTCTGCAACATATGGAAAGGTTTTGACTAGTTTCTCCCATTATGCATGTCCAGTGTTTCATACAGCGAGAAAACCTGCCTGCATACTCCTGGCATATAGACGTAGCACGCAAGAGCATGGCTGACATTTTGCAAACATGCCAGAATGTTAGGCCAGCCCTATAATGTCACGTTGTGTAGTCCGCTGTGTCACAGTGACCTGTTCATATGGGACCACAGCTGCGGTTTGATGGGTAGTAGGCAACATTCTTACAAGTATAGCAACTGTCTCTTTGGCCAGATTGCAGCGTTCAACAGACTGGTTACACAGCATATCCAATGCGCTACAGTGCTATCCAAAGAGCTACTCTCTGCCCTGTTTGTGAACCACTTTAGATAGTGAATTGTCTCTGTTCACAAACAGATGAATTTCCACTACTCTGTACGTGTTCCACATTGGCTGAACTACCTAAATTGCCAACCAGCAGTGGTGCAGGACTGCTGTGAGACACGGTTACCACTGTATTTGCCCAACCTCAACATCACTCTTGAGAGTGTACTTCTGCAAAGTAGAATAGCCAGTTGGCGTTTATTTTCAGGTATGATGCCTTTCGATGAATCATACCTTTGAAGTGTGTCCACAATGGGACTGATTTGACCCATACTGTATCCTGTTAAATACTATCTGTCTACTATTGAGGTTTCAGAAACCAAACTTCACAGGTTTAATGGTTAGATGTTTTGTTTGCAGATGACTCAGTCTTCTAAGGAAGTCTACGGTGAACGAGTAGGTATTGTCCTTTGTGACGCCCTAAGTTCAATGAGTCCCATCCTGCTTCAATTGGGCCGAGCTGGAATTTTACAGCATTTCAGTCCCATTCAATACTCAACTGCATGATCAGGCTGAGTATTTGGGAAAACTGTTCAACTGAACAACCAATTCAAATAAACTCCTTTAACTCAGTTCAGGGCCTGTGGACCAACGACCTGCCAGGTACTAGTGGTAGGTGCAGAGGGTTATTTACCCAGCTTCTGCCAACGGTGTTTGACCCAGCCTTCACATCTACATTAATAGTTAGCTATTGGATTTCTGTACCCATTGGTCCTGCAGTTATGGACATTATCTTACTAAGGACCAGGAGCAACAGTGTCCTGAGTTAGGGATACAACTATGCGACATAGTTGAAAAGACTGGTGGCTGGCTTCGCATCTCTCAGAGGAAAAATATGCTTGCCCTCCCCGGTTGATAGCTGTCATGGGATATGGGAGAGCTGGCTGGTGGTGGGGAATTGACCAAGACCAATTTAGGGAGAAAATAGGGAAAAATCAGTTAGTGTGACACAGCAGGGACATTTTAGAGGCTACCCACGTGGGATCATGTTCACAAGGTGACTGCTTTGCTTATATTTGGCAAGGCAAAAGGCAAAAAGGAATACTCCACTAGTTTGAAGAAATTTTCCCTGAAACTTGGGCTGTAACTAATGATTATTTTCATAATCGATTAGTTGGGGGATTTTTTTTTTTTTTGATTAATTTAAATTTTTTGGTGTAGGTTCAACCTTTCAGTACCATTTTTTTGTTTACTTAAAATAAAATCCACAAACTGAGTGTTAAATATAAACCTGAGACTAAAACTTTAGACAAATGTTTGTACAAAACTGAAAAGAACCCAACACACACAGCAGGATATATAGAATTGATTTAGGACTGTAGTTTAATTCTGTGCTTTTTGTGCGTCCATAAAAAGTAATGCATAAATGCAGATCTTACTCGCGCTCCCACGGTTTATCAGCGCATCTACACTGCGCCTGAGGAGCAACGCGGCCTCGTTACTAACAGATCACTTCCGTTATAATAAACGAAAGCCTTTTTTTAATTAATATTTTGGCACTTCTTAAACAGGAAATTATCTAAAGGGTGGCTGGCCCAGAACCAGGCCAAGCCAAGTTTATGATGTTGATCACGATAAATATGGGCACTGCATCCAATCACTCAAACATGTATGCGCACACAGACACTGACCTGTACAGCCTTGTACTGTTCAGCCTTGAACTTGTCCGTGCAGATGGGAGCAACAGGAATATAGGCTTTCAACTGTTCAGAGTGCTGGAAGAGAAATGGCAGCGAATACATGCCACTTAGAGAAGGGCTGATCACCACTACAGGCCCGGTGTTCAAGCCGTCACACACCTGCCTCAGAAACTCCGCAGGGGCTGGCTCACCCACCACTGCAGGGGCCTCTGCTGCCTTCGACTCGCCCAGGCCTATACAAGCAGAAAAACACAAGCCACAAATAATGTAGCGTTGGATGTAACTGGGAAGAACAAGTCATGGTTTGTACACAATGAGCTATTTATTGAAACTGAACATTAGCATGAGCGCAAGGAGACAAATACTGCTCTTTTACACAACGTAGATGAATTGCTCTTGTTTTAAAGCCTTTTAAGTCCTGCCTGTCTCAGAGGCTAGAACGTTCCTGGTCTTCTAGAGAAGTAACGTAATGTACAATGTAACACCGTACAGCACTGGACCGCAGTGTGCACCTGATGCACCATGTGTCTTCTTCCCCTTGCTCATTGTTGCTGCCACCTTTACCCACAGTAGTGTGGACCTCAACACTCTCCCACAATCACATCCATTTCTTCTGCCAGCTGGAGTGACTCACTCAGCCACTTTGGCCTGGCCTTGAGCTGTAACTGCTGCTGGAGGCTTGCCAGTTTTACTGCTCATAGAAATGCATCAAGGGCCAAGCTCTCATGGGCCACCACGGAAAATTACCCAGCTTGTGTCGCTGTTCTCGCCAGTGGAACACTTCTCTACCGTGCATGGGCTAAACACTATAGGCTTCCCATGTGTCAGGTGTGTTCATCAAAAATACTGCATCTCCAACAAGAGGATACAAATCCCACTGAGTCCCCCTCCTCTCTGTTGAGAGAGCAGGTTCGCTTCACTCACCGTCCGTGTGTAATGCCTGATTGTGTTGGGCTTGTGACCAATCACTGATCGCCATTGTTCCCAATCCCTGATCATATGGTTTTTCCTATCCTCACAGCACTTCATTCTTTGTTTTAAAATCTTTTCTTGGAGATAATTACAAGTAATAAAAGCAAGCTTCCTTCACGACTACTCACCATCACAGTTTTCTTTGTTTTGTTTTTGGCTGCAGCCTTGACAGAAAGTATTGTGTTGTATAAAAAGGTTTGGCTTGTGCATGGTGCCATGACCAAAGATGGTTTCTCTCTATAAGAAATAAAGCAAGGTGACTGATTCGATGTTGAAATTCCATCAGAATCATCATTTTGGTTGAGGTTGAACATTCAATGCTAAATAATAATTGACTCAATGTTGAGAATTCATTGCTTTTCAGTGTTGAAAAGACATTACATTAGGAATTGATTGTGTGTGTGTGTGGTTGTCTGAGTGAGAAAGAGAAAACATACTAGTGGGAGGGATGGGCACACTAAATTATTCAGGCCCTCCTGGCGCCCCCTGGCGGCCCCCACTTTGAAAACCACTGATTTAAGAAACAAATTAGCCCTCTCTCTCTATTTTTTTAAATGATATTCTAAGTGAAATCTTCCTTCTTCTTGCACCCTAGTTTGTAATGCGATATGCAAATGATACAGTTGAATATATTAATATGCAAATGAGTCTGCGACTGTTCGAATAGGTATGCAGAGCAAAATCTTTTTTTAGTGACTTCGGTGATAAAGGCTAAGGAAAGAGAGACAGTCTTTGTGCTGTGATTTACCTGGTAGGTCTATAGCCAAGGCCCGGTATCCAGCCTCAGCCAGGGCGTTGAGAGAGCCGATACTGAGCCAGTTCTGTGAGGAGAATCGGATCCCGTGCAGCAGCAAAACACACAGCTTCGGCTCTCCAGCTGAGGGAAGAGCCTGGCGGTAAAACAACGACTGGCTACACATTCCCACACTCACCCTTCCCTCGGTTATTTTAACCGCCGACATCCTGTTCGTCGTCTATGAATAAAGCCTGAAACCAGCCGTGCAGTTAGGTTTGATAATGTGCGTCTATTCAAGACTTCTCACACCTACAGTAAACAAACACAGAGCAAAGTCCACACTCAGACCGGCTGCTTCACTCCTGAACACCACGAACAGTCGGTCAGGACTGCTGCTCAGAGTATTAACAGCGAGTTGAAATGTTAGGAATAAATGTTGTGGGTTGGAAATACTAGCAAACTTTTAGAAGTTTTGCAAGAAAGTAAAACGACTCCCTCGACGTCAGAGGCGCTCCTGCACCCGAGAACCGGAAGAGGGACAGAATAAAATAAATGAGCAAAGTCTGCTCTCTGGTGGCTTGTAGGAGAACTACATCCTACCAAAATACCGTACAATCGCTGATCGTGTACTAGTATACTCGGAGTGATCTTTGTTGGTCGATCACTCCTGGAGAGAGGAACAATAGTCTTGAACTTCCTTCATTTGTAGCTACAATATCTCTTTAGAGATGGTTGTATAACCTTTTCAACTCTTTTTCTGAGGACCTGAGAAATCTACTTTTTATTTATGCCATGATACACTTCCACAAACATGTGTTGTGAAGATCAGAATTCAATAGATTCTTGTTCTTTAAATAAAACAGGGCGCTCACTCACACCTGATTATCATCCCATTGATTGAAATCAGATGGTTTTGGTGCACACAGAGAGGTAGCTATGTGGAAAAGTACCTCATGCCCACGGTTATATATGATGGTGGCGCTTTAATGTTTTGGGACTGTTTTTCTGCCAGAGGACCTGGACATTTTGTTAGGATACATGGCATCATGGACTCTAACAAATATGAACAGATATTAAATGAAAATCTGACTGACTCTGCCGGAAAGATTAAAATGGACCGTAGTTGGGTCTTCCAGCAGGACAATGATCCAAAACATACATCAAAATCAACACAAAAATGGTTTACTGACCACACAATCAAGGTCCTGCCATGACCATCCCAGTCCCCTGACCTGAACCCCATAGAATACCTGTGATGTGAACTGAAGAGGAGAGTCCACCAGCGTGAACCTCAAAATGTGAAGGATCTGGAGAAATTCTGTATGGAGGAACGGTCTCAGATCCCTTGCCATGTATTCTACAACCTAATCATTCGTTATAGGAGAAGACTCAGAGCAAAGGGAGTTAGCACCAAGTATTGACTAAAATAATTGTTGAACACCTATATTTAACAAAGATTTTGTTTTTGTGCTTTGTTTGCACTTGTTTGTTATCCATGAGAGCGGAGTATTTTTTTTTATTAATTTCTTAAACAAAAGATCAAAAGGTTAAACAGTAAAGATGATTTTTTACAGCTTTCTTTGCTCATATTTACCAAGGGTGCCATTATTAATGCAGGGCACTTTAGTAACTTATATAATCACGTTTTACAACTGTGGTGGGCAGAAAACCATCTCAGCATGCACAAAACATGGAAAGCGGATGAAGTTGAGGTGGATGGGTAACAGCAGCAAAAGACCACATCAGGTTCTACTCCTGACTGCCAAGAACAGGAATCTGATGCTATCATGGACACAGACTCACCCAAACTAGACAGTTGAAGAATAAAAAAGTACAACTGTTCCTATTAAAGTGGGTGTGAGTGTATATTTAATTATTTATGACAGTGAATATTGTATAATATACATATAGCAAATACAGTTAATGTAATTTTATATCAGTTAAATTGTTTTTTTAAATTCAAGTTTTTATTCAAGTTTAAGTCAGCCAACTGACCTACATAGTATGAATTTAAATAAATAAATATAGCTATATGTGTGTGTGTGTGTGTGTGTGTGTGTGTGTGTGTGTGTGTGTGGGTGTGTGTGTGTGTGTGTGTGTGAGAGAGAGAGAGAGAGAGAGAGAGAGAGAGAGAGAGAGAGAGATTCTTTTTTATTAATATATAAAAATGAAAAACACTTAGATAAGCATTGCAAAGTAATTACTTACAATTGCATGAAAAACAACAACAATATGTAAATTGAACATTATTAACACACACATGTTCCAACAGATTGACATGTCAGGGACACAGCAACTACAATTGTAAACATACATAGACATTCAGATTTTACAACACGGGGAAAGCATCTAAATACATGGACTTTCTTAAATATTTCTTCAAGTTAGTTAAGGGATCTAAAGGTTTTTGGTCTTTGTAAAATAAAGAGATTTTAAAAAGTTAGTTTAATTCAATTTTAATGTGGGGAAAGGATTTGCAAATGTTTGTTCATGAATGAAAAATTTACGTATAAAATGAAAAGATTAACCACATACTCCAGAGGTTTATTTTTACTATCGCTGTAATAAAATAATAATGTTTAAAATTATTTCATTTAATTAATTAATGTAATTAATTACATTAAATAATTAAAACAATAATTATTGGATTAATTAATTTAATTGTATTTTTTATTATTATTAAAAGCATGTGTAAAATTGGTAGAGTCAAAAATATGAGGACCTAGTTCAGACCAGAACTGTTTAGATGTGCAGATGTCTCCTCTGCCTGTTTACAAAAAAAAAAAAAAAAAAAAAAACATGGGCTGTCTCTACGGTGACACATTCGAATTCGAGTAGTAGCTGACTGTGACGTCACGTGTTCGCGAATCATCAATTAATCAATCCGACTGTACCTTAGACAGCAGACTGCTAGCAAGCAATTTTTACAGAGACTGATTAATATATTCTGTACGAAAATGTCAGAAGTCTTAAAATTATTTGAACAGCTAAAGCAGTGCGACGACACTTATGAAGCGGGAAATGTAAACCTTAATGACCTTTACACTCAGCAGAGCAGTCTGCTGCACAATATCCTCTGTATGCTGGAGCGCCTTGAAGCCGAGAGAGAGGCAGCGGATGTGAGGAAAGCAGATGTCGGTGAGTCGCAGCCGAATGAGAAAAGCTCAAGTCATACTGATGAGCAGAAGGCGGCGCAGGAGCAACTGTCCAGCGGTACAGAGATGCCGAGCCTCTCCACCTCGAGCGGACAAGTGGAGGACAGCGAAGGAGTGTCCAAGGTAAGGACTCATTCTCTAGTTCTGTATCATCTGAACTCCTTTTACTGTCCAGCAGAAATGTAATACTACACTAATAACCTGATGTTTTCTACCCACTTTTATTCGTTGTTTAATTGACTCAAGATAATTAACTCTCACTTTTGTAATGTAGCACACACTGAACTTTACTAGTTGCTGTCAGTTACTGTGATGTTGCTGTAATGTTTAATGGTTTGCCAAAGAAAGCTTCTTAGCGTAGAGACTTAAAATGAACCCACATCAGGTATCTGAAGACCCATATGTTCTGTTTTCAGGCTCTCATGCAAGACTTGGTAAAAGAGAATCAGAAGGTGAAGAAAGAAGTGGAGACACTTAAAAATCAGTTTAGTCAGGTGACCACATACATATACTTCACTCGTTTTTATCAATTACATCCAGCATACTGCAATTAATTGATTTCAGTATGAAATGGTATTCTAATTTTGACCATCAAAATTAGAATATCATTTAATACAGCAATCAATTCATTTACACACAATGTAAACACAGTTCAGTCACATAATAGTAGAATGCAAAAAAACTGAATCTGTTCATCTTGTTTTTCCAGTGTGTGACTTTGGAACAGGTGCAGGTCTTGCTGAGTCAGCGAGGTCTCCTGCTCTCTGTATCGGAGGGAGCCCTAAACCAGCTAGCTGTCCAGACCCAGTCCCAGGTCAGCAGTGAGACTGAGCAGTTACATAAGCATTGCAGAGTAATTACTTACAATTGCATGAAAAACAACAACAATATGTAAATTGAACATTATTAACACACACATGTTCCAACAGACTGACGTGTCAGGGACACAGCAACTACAATTGTAAACATTCATTAACATTCAGATTTTACAACACGGGGAAAGCATCTAAATACATGGACTTTCTTAAATATTTCTTCAAGTTAGTTAAGGGATCTTAGGGTTTTTGGTCTTTATAAAATAGAGATTTTAAAACGTTAGTTTAATTCAATTTTAAGGTGGGGAAAGGATGGAAAACCATTTGCAAATCTTTGTTCATGAATGAAAAATTAACGTATACAATAAAATAATTAACCACATACTCCAGAGGTTTATTTTTAGTATCGCTGTAATAAAATAATAATAATGTCTTTTAAACTAAAAGCATGTGTAAAATTGGTAGAGTCAAAAATATGAGGGCCTAGTTCAGACCAGAACTGTTTAGATGTGCAGATGTCTCCTCTGCCTGTTTACAAAAAAAAACATGGGCTGTCTCTACTGTGACACATTTGAATTCGAGTAGTAGCTGACTGTTACGTCACGTGTTCGCGAATCAGAATTCTCAAATCACTGAATCAATCCGTCTGTATCTTACACATCAGACTGCTAGCAAGCAATATTTACAGAGACTGATTAACATATTCTGTACGAAAATTTCAGAAGTCAGATATTTATTTGAAGAGCTAAAGCAGTGCAACAACTCTTTTGAAGCTGGAAATGTAAACTTTAATGGCCTTTACACTCAGCAGAGCAGTCTGCTGCACACTATCTTCTGTATGCTGGAGCGCCTTTGCGCCGAGAGAGAGACAGCGGATGGAAGGAAAGCAGACCGCGATGTCAGTGAGTCACAGCCGAATGAGAAAAGCTCAAGTCATATTGATCAGCAGAAGGCGGCACAGGAGCAACTGTCCAGCGGTACAGAGATGCCGAGCCTCTCCACCTCGTACACGAGCGGACAAGTGGAGGACAGGGAGGAAGGAGTGTTCAAGGTAAGGACTCATTCTCTAGTTCTGTATCATCTGAACTCCTTTTACTGTCCAGCAGAAATGTAATACTACACTAATAACCTGATGTTTTCTACCCACTTTTATTCGTTGTTTAATTGACTCAAGATAATTAACTCTCACTTTTGTAATGTAGCACACATTGAACTTTACTAGTTGCTGTCAGTTACTGTGATGTTGCTGTAATGTTTAATGGTTTGCCAAAGAAAGCTTCTTAGCGTAGAGACTTAAAATGAACCCACATCAGGTATCTGAAGACCCATATGTTCTGTTTTCAGTCTCTCTTGCAAGACTTGGTAAAAGAGAATCAGGAGATGAAGAAAGAAGTGGAGGCACTTAAAAATCAGTTTAGTCAGGTGACCACATACATATACTTCACTCGTTTTTATCAGTTACATCCAGCATACTGCAATTAATTGATTGCAGTATGAAATGATATTCTAATTTTCATCAAAATTAGAATATCAATTCATACTGCAATCAATTAATTTACACAGAATGTAAACACAGAATATAACAGTTCAATGACATAATAGTAGAATGCAAAAAAACTGAATCTGTTCATCTTGTTTTTCCAGTGTGTGACTTTGGAACAGGTGCAGGACTTGCTAAGTCCTCTGGTCTCTGTATCTGATGGAGCCCTGCACCAGTCCCAGGACAGCAGTGAGGTTGAGCAGGTCCCAGAGACACTGGAAGCTCTGGCAGACATAGGGGAACTACAGGAGAAGCACGAGAGCCTGGAGGCTCGTGTGGAATGCCTGGAAGGTAACATGAGTATGCACCTAGTGAGACAACAGCAGCTAGGCTACTGAATTTCCCAATATTGGCAGAATATAGAATTATATTTAATGTATAATTATATGAATATATAATTTTAATATTAATATATATTAATTTGTAACCTTACAGTAATGTTGGAGCATGAATTCTTTCATGACTAGAGTTTGACAACTATGTTTAAAAAACGAAATACAGAGAGTCCTTGTATGAATCCACAAGTAATATATGGATTTGTCTGATATACTAGTCTTAGTGCCACTTTTCCTGCTGTGCATGTTTAGCTGGACAACCTGTCTAAATCTGGGCATGGAAAAGCATGTATTAATAATGTATTAAATTTTTTGCTTAGGAGAACGAGACGATATATTGGATCAGTTGAATAAACTGAAAACTCAGTTGGTGGATGCTGTAACGGTAGATAGAAAGAAGGTAATGAAAATACACTTACCCTTCTACACCTATACTCACCTAACCACACACAAACACCTAACAGTGTAGATTATGATGGCAGGTACATGAGGTGGAGCCTTTGGACATGGGTCCAGTGAACGTTTCAGAAAGTTCAGGATTAGCTGAGGAGCTTGCCAAGTCTGAAGCGGCACTCAGCCAGATCAGAGACAGTTTCAGTGGGCTAGAGCAGCAGCTTCATCTGCAAACAGCTGATATCAGGTAAATTCCATTCACAGGCCACAGGAAACAGCACTGGGAGCAGTTGTAGCCCCTTCACTTACTTTAATAATGCTAATATTAAGTTCTTTGTATTACTGTTAGTTAGCCAGGGGTACTTGGATGTGCAAATACACAAGTACATGTAAGATTTAACTCTGTGTAATCTGTGTAATGATGCCACAGCTATCTGTAGCCTGGAGCAAAGGGATCAAAATTGGCCTTGGGATCCGTGAGATCAGGATTACATTAATGTCAAGAGAAATAAGTGTGTATGTGAAGAACTGAACACAAAAAACAATTATAGAGAATGGTTAGTGGTCCTCACTGGAACATTTGCCTATTATTTACATCCTCACAATTTTTCTTACACTGTCACACACACTTTGACAGGAATGCAGTGCGGAAGCTTGAGGAAGAGGTGCAAAATATGAAGCAAGAACTGCTGGCCCTCAGATTGGAACAGAAGAGAAGCCCAGATAGTGAAATGCAGGATAAGGTCGGAAAGAGTAGAGAAAGATGAATTAATTGGTATAGTGCAGTCTTCTCACTTTTTGATATACTAAAGCCACTTTATTTGCTGTCTATCTGTAGCTGGACAGCCTCCAGTCCAAACTAGATTCTGTGATGGCATCCACAGCTTCTATGCTATCATCCAGCCTACCTCAGGAAGATCTGGATTCCACAGCAGGTCAGGAAGGTGCTGCTGAACCTGAATGGCTCTCAGGCATGGCGGATCTGAGCATGAAGATAAGCGAGCTCTTTCAGCAGGTTGAGAATCTGCAGAGCATTGTTACTGATCTTAAGAAGCAGGAGAACACTGACACAGTGAGTACAGACACATAAACTTGTATCATTTATACGTTTGCACAGTCATAATCAGAATGGTATATATTTATTGAAAACCTTGTTTGTTTTCATAGGGTTGATACTTTTTAATACTTTTTAGGTACTTTTTATTTCTGGTTGCACTGCCATAATTTTGCATATCAATCAGTATTGGTAGTAATCCTCGTAAGCTCTAAGTTTCACCAACATCTGTTTTTATGTGGGGCGGCACAGTGGCACAGTAGGTTGCATTGACACATCACAGATTCAGGGTTTGGGGGTCCTGGGTTTGAGCCTGAGGTCACAGGTTACTGTCTGTGTTGTCTCTGTTTGCATTTACTCTATGTTCTTAGGTTTACTCCCACCTTTCCAAATCATGCCAATAAGATAAATTGCCTCTAGGTGTGAATAGCTGTGAGTGTGTGATCAATATTACAATAAAATAAACTCTTGCATCCCATCCATGATGTGTTCCCGCTTCATACCCAGTGTTCCTGGGAGAGGGATAAGCTCCAGATCCACTGCAACTTTAATCAAGATAAAACAGTTACTGAAATTGAGTGATTGAGAGTGTGTTTTTATGTGTATTTGTTTGTGTGTACCCCAGACCTCAGAGTTGACAAGTGATGTGCAGAGGGCTGTTCTACAACTCCAGGCTGAGTTCGAGAAGCTCCGCAGTACAACCACCCAGCTGATGAAGGATCACACGCAGGAACAAAGTCACATTGAGGTAAGGAATACTTCATCAGACTGGCACTGGTGTACCATTATTATAGACTTAGAAAAATACATGTACTAATTAATATGCTTCTCTCTCAGCACCTGTACAAGACTATGAAGGAGGTGGATGAGAAGAAGGCAGACAAGAAGGCATTGAAAATTGTAAAAAGCATTGTGAGTGTCTTAAATTGTAACACATTATCAAATACAAAGTCCATCCAATGTCATTTTCAGTGACTGAAACTGTTCTCCCTCATTCAGAAAGCAGACATGCAGGCACTGGATACCAAGGTCCTCCAGTGTGATACAAAAACAGTGATGCTGAACAGGACGTTTCAGGATCTACTGACTGGACATGAGGATCATTGTCATCAGGTTAATGAGAAGATCTTCAGGGAACTAGATTGCAAGGTGAACAGAACAGATCTGTGACTTAACATGAAAAAGCTTCTTTTAGCGATTAGAACCCCGGGGAAGGTGATCGCATGCATGTGTGAGAAGTGTAGTCCTCAGCAGCCATGTTTGTAGGTAGCGGTGTTTCCCAGGAAACCGAGTCATGGCTGGGCTGAGATATGACAGAGCACCCCCCTGTGTACTTTGGGGTGAGTTTCTTGCAGACATGTGGTTGTCTCAAGTCCTTGGTGACCGTATCACTGGGCTGGTACTGTGGATGATATCTGCGGCGGCGATCAGCTTTGCGCTTGTAGGTGTGTGCCATCTGTCTCAGGCGCTGGTGTGTGTTGGCCCAAACCTGTTTGCTCCTCTGGAACCACTGATCCACTGCTGGTGATTCCGTGAGGTTAGCATTCCAGGGGAACAGTGGGGGTTGGTAACCTAGCACACACTGGAACGGTGTAAGACCTGTGGCTGAGTGACGCAGCAGAATGTTCTAAGGAAATGGCCTATTTATTGGTTGGCTCGTTCCACTTGGCCGTTGGCTTGTGGATAATAGGCAGAGGTGAGGTTGACCGTGATCCCCATTTTTTCCATAAAACTAGACCATACCCTTGATGTGAATTGCGGTCCTCGATCACTGACTACTTCCTCCGGGATGCCAAAGTACCTGAACACATGCTGAAATAGTAACTTGGCTGTCATAAAGGTGGTGGGCAGGGCGTGTAGTGGAATGAGCCTTACTCACTTCGAAAATTGGTCCACTGTCACCAGAATGGTGGTGTTACTCTGGGACTCGGGTAGGTCTGTAACAATGTCAATGGCAGTATGGGACCAGGGGCATTCCGGTACGGGTAGGGGCTTGAGCTTACCGGCCGGGAGTGTCCGTGGAACTTTACATTGAGCACACGATGAACATGACACCACTACTCTGTGTACCTCCCTTTCCATATTAGGCCACCAGTACTTCTCCCACAACAGATGGTAGGTGCACTGTGTGAATCTGTGACTTGGGAATGTTTTCTAGTGTTTGATCCAGCTCGCACTCCAGGGCACTAATAATACAGGAGGGGGGTATGATGTACTCCTTGTGGGTCCTCAGAACCTCAGTGCTGCCAGACGAGACAGGGCGTCAGCCTTATTGTTCTTGGATCCGGGTCTGTACGACTGGGTGAACTGGAACCTGGTGAAGAATAGTGACCATCGGGCTTGACGGGGTGATAACCTCTTGGCGGTATGTAGATATTCTAGGTTCTTGTGATCGGTGAATATGACGAAGGGGTGTGTAGCCCCCTCCAGCCAGTGTCGCTATTCTTCCAGGGCTAGCTTAACAGCCAAGAGTTCTCTATTGCCCACATTGTAGTTTCGTTCTGCTGGTCATAGTTTCCATGAAAAGAATGCCAAGGATGGAGCTTGGGCTTCTCTCTGAAACGCTGTGAGAGGATGGCTCCTATGCCTGTCTCTGATGCGTTGACCTCCACCATGAACGGCTTGGACGGGTCTGGGTGCTTGATAATGGGGGCAGTTGTGAAGGCCTTCTAGAGCTGATCTAGAGCTAGATTCCATGGCAGGCGTTTGGGCTTTCCTTTCAACAAGGACGTCAGTGGGTGTTCTATGGAGCTGAAATCTCGGTTGAAACTTCTGTAGAAATTTGCAAAACCCAGGAATCTCTGAAGCTCCTTCACGGTTGCTGGCTTGGGCCATTCTACCACTGCTTTCACTTTAACTTGGTCCATGGTAACCCCCTTAGGGCTGATGATGTACCCCAGAAACGAAATGGTGTCCTTATGGAACTCACATTTTTTGGCTTTGACGTAAAGCTGGTGCTGGAGTAATCTTTGCAGGACCTTCCGGACATGGTAAACATGCTCCTCCTTGGAATTGGAATAGATCAAGATATCGTCAATGTACGTGATCACGGTACGTCCCAGCATGTCCCTTAGGACGTCGTTTATTAAGCACTAAAAAACTGAGGGAGTGCTAAAGAGCCCATATCGCATTACCAGGTATTCATAGTGACCGGAGGTGGTACTGAACCCCGTCTTCCACTCATCTCCCTCTCTGATCCGGACCAGGTTGTATGCACTGCGGAGGTCCAGTTTTGTGAAGATGGTGGCAGCACGAAGTTGTTCTAGTGCAACCGGCACTAACAGGAGAGGGTAGCAATACTTGATACAGCACTGATTAAGACCCCTGTAGTCTATGCATGGTCAGAGCCCTCCTCCCTTCTTGTCCACAAAGAAAAGTCCTGCGGAGGCGGGGGATGTAGAAGCTCTTATGTAACCCTGCTGTAGTGCCTCTTGGATGTACTTCTCCATAGCTCTCTGTTCAGTTTGTGATAATGGGTAAACCCTTCCTCGGGGTGGCGTAGTTCCCGGAAGCAGATCTATGGCACAGTCATAGAGCCAATGAGGTGGTAATCCACTAGCCCATTCCTTGCTAAACGCCTCGCTGAGGTCCAGGTACTCAGGTGGAACTCAGGTGGACTGTGGCGGTTTTATCTGGGCTCTCGATGGAGGTGGTTGCTAGGGTGATCACTGGTGTCTGAAGGCAATGGTTTATGCAGTGGGGGGATCAGTGCATGATCTTGTAAGTCCATGAAATACCTGGGTTGTGTTGTTCCAACCAGAGGAGGCCTAGAACCACTGGATATGTGGCGGACACCGTGACACTGCTCTCCTTATGGAGTGCGCTGGTCTGGAGGTTGAGTGGCTCAGTACAATGAGTGATGAACCCCCCCAATGGGGGCCCAATCAATGGCTTGAATCTGGCGTGGCTGATTAGTGGACGAACAGGGATGTTGTGCTACTGTATGGTGGTCTGGTCAATGAAATTCCCTGCTGCTCCTGTGTCAATCAGTGCTTCTAAAGTACAAGACAGTCCTGAGTATTCCACTATGACAGGTAGCAAAAATGCAGGTTGAGATACGCTCTGAGTTGAAGGACCCAAACTCACCCCTGGCTGATGTGGTTTAGTCGTTCCGTTGTCTCCTAACTCACGACGCTGCTTGAGAGGGCACTGTCTGACGAAGTGCTTCTCCTCACTGTAGTAGAAGCAACGAAAATCGCGACGCCGTCTGTCCCTCCTCCGCATTGACCCGGCACGCCCCAGCTGCATGGGTTCAGCGGGGAGACTTTGCACCGCAACCGCAGCCTCGCGGCGTACTGGGTGGTGGCTCTGTACAAGGCGATCTAGGTGGATAGCCAGGCTAATGAGGGAAACAATTGTTAGTTGGTCATCGTGACAGGCCAGCTCCGTCACTACAACCGGGTTCAACCCCTGGCAAAACAAAGTCTTAAGAGCGACAGTGACATAATCCGCAATGCAGCGTGTACCTTGCTTTAGGGTAAGCAGTTCCTCCCCTGTCTCCTTGTTGTCTGGAGAGGGATCAAAGATGACCCGAAAGCGATCTGTCAGCTGTTCCAGGGAAGTGATGGTGCTGTTTCCTGCTCCCATTCAGCTGTGGCCCAGAATAAAGCTCTCCCGGTCAACAGCTCCATGAAGTGGATAATTCTCTGACTCTCCGGCATTCCTGGGTAGCTCAAGAAAAACAGGGAACACTGGAGGAGAAAACCCTGACAGCGTGCCGGATCCCTGACGTTTTTCTCCAGCGCCAGTATGGGAGGAAAATGCGCAGTGGTCAGTGTAGCAACCGGTGCGGCTTGAACTAGCCTAGCCACCTGCTCAGTCAGGTTGGCTAGCTGTTGTTTCTGGTCGCTAATCATTCTACCGTGGCCTTCAATGGCTTGACGCCACAGCGGATCACCCACTGCTTCCATAGGAAGGCGAAGTAAACTGTCACATACCGTGGTTGAAGATGGAAGCAGATGCGGGTGACAGAATCAGGCAGAATAATCCAAAGGAATAGACAAAGTTCGTGGTCGAGAAACAGGCAGGGGTCAGGCGATCAGGCAAACAAACAATCAGGGCAAGGCAGAAATCGAGGTCGGGGACGACAACACTGGTCAAAGTTACTTTGTCAAACACGAGAATAAGGCTTGGATAATAGCAGAGAACAAGTCAACTGAACGTTTACTTCGCAAAGTCTGTTTGCATCCAAAGTCTCTTAAGTGCTGTGGTGAGAGTGTGTGTGTGTGATTGGATGCAGGTGTGTGCGATTAGAACTCCGTGGAAGGTGAGCGCGTGTGTGTGGGAAGTGTAGTCCTCAGCGACCATGTTTGTAGTTAGCGGTGTTTAGTCGTGGCTGGGCTGAGATATGACAAGTGATTGCTTGGTCTAGCACATTTGATTTTACTCAACAAGCCATTTGTAAGGTAAACCATATGCTACAGCAAAAATAACAGTAAATGTGCACTGCTGCAGCTCTCCTTAACTAGGAGTGACACATTTTATAGTCTGTAAAAAGTATTTGTTAATTTGTAAGTAAAAACAAACAAAAACTCTGAATATACATCTGATTGTAATGTTGTGTCTCTTTGGTTTCAGTTGAACCACACTGAGCTGGATCTTCTGAAGAAGCAGCTAGAGCTAGATTGTCAGATGAGAATTCACAAGGAGCTACAGCTGCAACGTGCCCCAGAAAGTGATGATGCTGCTGGTCTCAAGAAGTGAGTAATGCAAACAGTGTCAGTCTGTTTAAGTGAAAGAATCCTTCATAGGTTCTCCCTCTATAGCCAGACTCTAAAAGATGCTGCTATATTACTATGTGGATTTTCTGCTCACTTGTATAGTATGTGATTGCCCCATTTAAGCCAAGATAGTTTCTTCTGTGCCATTGTATTTTCCATTTTTAATTGAACTATTGGAACAAGTGGTTTCAGACCAAATTTCGTACCTCATAATGATCAGTAAACTGTATAAACCTTTTCCATCGGTCTTTTGGACACTCTACTTCACAGAAACAGCGTTGCTGATTAACATCCTGCTGTATTCTGCTGATGCAGGGAAATTCTCATTTTAGTTGTCTATAGTATTTGATGCTCTATGACATAATAATAAGACAAAACTTCAACAAATGCATTTATTTCGTATAGACCAGATAACTGAGATGCTCTTCTGTTTGCTGTTTAGATAAAATGTATATGAAGAATACAGTACATAAAAAATACATTACTATATTATTATTATATATAAAACACATAAATACATTATTATTATTATTATTATTATTATTATTATTATTATTAATTTCCTTCTTCCTAACAGACAGCTGACAAACTTCAACTGCCTCTCCTGTGACCGCTGTGTCGAAATAAATACTACTGGACCGTATGTTTGCTTTTTGAACTTTAAATCCATTCAAATGTATTCCACATGAATGAGTACTATATATTTATACTCGGTCCTGTCCTGTGCGTTTTCCTCTCTTTTGCTGGATGCTCTCAGACGCTTGCAGGTTTTGCCTGAGCTTCCAAGTTTACCCGCTCCAAAGGGCCATAGGAGGTAAAGAGAATTTTTTTAATAGTTTGTTTCCTGGTTAAAATAATAGCATGAATAGGTGGAAAAAATTGCAATGAGAACAGCAATCAACTGACAAACAAGAAAAGTAACACAAGGAATTTACCCTTATACAATGAAGTTCTGCTTATTCTACAGAAATCTTAAATCCTACTTTCTATGCCCATACTCCACCTTCCTACAATTTCTGCTTCAGTAATTAATCTTCAGCCTTTTTACTTTCCCAGGCTGAGAACATGCACTAACGTGGACCAGTATGAGCAATCACCTACAGAGTGGAGTATGGAACAAACCATGATTTTCAGAGTGAGTGATGGCTGTGGTTTCAATGGGCATATCTACAATACTAGTGAAGTGAGAGTGCCCACCTTCTCCCCCAAAAAAGGCAAGATCCCCTTTATTCCATAATACACATTCATACACACTCATAATGTGATAATGAGTTATAATGAGACAATCAGAAGCAACACGTGAAAATTCTTAACTAAGCCCTTGAATTTTGCAATCACATAATAGTAAATATGGCATTGTATGTTAAAAGATTTAGAATAGGTCCACTCATATTTTTGTGTTTTCTTGCACCTTGTTCTTTTGAGCAATAATTCCCCTTTTTCTCTCTGTAGTTGGCAAAACACCAACAGAGACACATTTCATACAAGGACAATCTTATAGAAATAAGTTGTAATGTTATAATGTTATGATAAAATATTACAAGATTTTTAATATGAAAAGATTATTTTTATGGAAATCTTATTTTTTACTGATTCATATCTATAAATACATATAGATGTTAATCAAGGATAAAGACTGTGATACCCTAAGCAAATCTGAATGATTATATAGTTTTAAACATCTGCTATACACTTCAGCTAGATTGAAAGCATCTTGTAAAATGGTCCAGAAAACAACAGCAGCTGCTGCTACAAATTATGAACTCATTCATAGACCCTGTCTCATCATTTCTGAGATTTGATTTCTATATAATCTAGTATTCCAGTTTCCTAATCAAAGTGATCACCCTGATGTAAAAAATACATTGTGCAAAACATTCCAGCTGTTCCCGTGTTCTATCCTTCACCATTAGTCTTTACTTTTATTGCATATTCATCAGTGCCACTAAAATGTCAATTGGATTTAACTCTCACACTTTACAAATAAGCTATTGTTCAAAGTTAGATTTGATTCTCTCTTTGAAAGTTTGTACTATTGTGTTTGTGTCACTACAGGCTACTGCAAAAACAAGGAGATGGTTAACCGCAGTCAGTTGCTGACACCTAGTGGAAGAAAGTCTAGCCGGCTATTGCCATTAAGACCGCAGCAACCCGAGACCCAACTCATCTGCTATGGTACATTCCAGACACACACCAACATAAACACTTAAAAGGCTTGTTTTAGACCTTGGAGTAAATTGCTTAAGGTTCCAAAAACAGTCTGACACTGCAGAGTAAAAATGTCTGCTGTGTGGAAATGTTTCATGTTTTCAGAAGAGAAAAATAGAATTTCAGTTTGCCACAAATGTATAGTGAGTTTCACCGAGGTGAAAACGCAAATAGTCTTAAAGGCAATACCACTAATTTAATCAATTATCTAAAAACTCATCATTCTAGTGATATTTTAAAAAAAAAATATGGAATAGCTAGCATTAGCAAGAAAAATAAGGAGCAGCAGCATTGGGGTTTGTCCAATGGCCACTTGAAAATAGGACAGTCCAAAAGCTAAAACCATGACAGACAAAATGAAAAGTTTATGGCTCTTGGTTCAGGTGACGGCAGCCCCGCTGGATGCGCGCGCGGAGAAACACAGAAGCAACATTTATCCCCTTGCTACAGAAAAGAGAAGTCTAGTTGCGCAATACTGGTTGGAAAGGGGGAAAAAACCAGATCAGCATTATGTTCAGCTGGGTGAACAAGGAGCAGGGTGGAAGAAAAAAGGAGGGCGACATGTTTCAAACGGTCACTGAGGGACTTTAAAGTCTTTACAGTAAAAAATTACTGCCTTGGGAGGAAGCCTACCTTTTCTATGACTTCCACTCACTCACGGTGCTGGAAGAAGCGGATTTTTAGAGCAAGCCAATGGTCCTTTTGGTGGGACAGTACTCCACAGGAAAGACCACTTTCATAAGGTATTTGCTGGAGCAAGATTTTCCCTGTATGCGCATAGGACCCGAGCCGACGACAGATGGCTTCATTGCTGTGATGTACGGGGAGACCAAGGGAGTTATACCTGGAAATGCGCTGGTGGTGGACTTCAAAAAACTTTTCTGGAAGCTTAATGCCTTTGGAAACGCCTTTCTGAACAGGTTCATCTGCTCTGAGGTCCCCAACCAAGTCCTAGAGAGCATTAGCATCATTGACACACCGGGTATCTTGTCTGGAGAAAAACAGCGTATTAGCAGAGGCTATAATTTCTCTGAAGTTCTGCGATGGTTTGGTGAGCGTGTCGATCACATTATCCTCCTCTTTGATGCCCACAAGCTGGATATCTCTGATGAGTTCTATGAGGCTATCAGGGCCTTCTGTGGCCAGGATGACAAGATCCATGTGGTTCTAAACAAGGCTGACCAGGTGGACACACAACAGCTGATGCGTGTCTACGGGGCCCTGATGTGGTCTCTGGGCAAAGTTATCAACACCCCAGAGGTGGTGAAGGTGTCCCTGGGCTCCTTCTGGGCTAAGCCCCTGCAGAACATAGACAACCGTCGGCTCTTTGTGGCTGAAGCACAAGACCTCTTCCGGGACATCCAGGCCCTGCCACGCAATGCTGCCCTGCGTAAGCTCAACGACCTCATCAAAAGAGCCAGACTTGCCAAGGTGCATGCCTTTATCATCAGCTATCTGAAAAAGGAGATGCCTTCTTTGTTTGGGAAAGAGAAGAAGAAGGAGGAGTTGATTGCACACTTACCTGAGATCTATCAAATGCTTCAGAGAGAACACCACATCTCACCTGGAGATTTCCCCAACGTCAACAAGATGCAGGAATAACTCATGTACTACGACTTCAGCAAGTTCCCCTCCCTGAAAATGAAGCTAATTGAATCAGTGGACAAGATGCTGGGCAGCAAGAATGCACAGCTGATGAACATGATCCGGGAGGAGGAAGGCAAACAGCCAGCTCCAACAGTGATGGGCGGGGATTTCGAAGGCTCTGAGGATGGACCATTTGGCCATGGCTATGGCGAGGGCATTAGTGCTGGAGCGGACACCAAGGACTGGATTGTGAGTTGTTACAAGCCACAGTATGATGAGATCTTCTACACACTGATGCCCATCAACGGTAAGGTGACAGTGCAAAGAAGGAGATGATGAACTCACGCCTGCCCAACACCGTGCTCGGAAAGATCTGGAAACTAGCCGACAGTGACAGGGATGGCATGCTGGACGATGAGGAGTTCGCCCTGGTTCAGCACCTCATAAAGATCAAACTGGAGGGATACGAGCTGCCCTCAGAGTTACCGCCCCACCTAGTGCCCCCCAGCCACAGGAAGAACCCCACTGCAGACATCCTGTTTCAACCACCAGGATGACTAAGACCCCTCACCATATGACCACTGCTATTCATATATAAACTTTAGCCAACAACTCACATTGCAGCCTCAATGGGATGATTCAACCAATGCTAACGTGGATAACAATAAATCAAATTTTCTGTTGCTAAAAAAAAAAAAAAAAAAGTTTATTGCTCTTGATGACCAACCCTTTTCACTTTTGGAGGACTGGAGATTCCACCAACTTATTGAGCATTTGGAGGCTAAATGTCTCCCAAGTTGCTGCTATTTGGCTGATGTTGCCTTGCAGGCACTGTACAATGTTGTGGCAACACACATGACTCGATCAAAGATAACGCCAAAGACTTTATCATCATCACTGACATTTGGACTCTATAAGTATGCTAACCTGAACCACTCAGTGGCTGAATGAAGATTTTTAAGTGAAAAGGGCAATGATACATGCACAGGAGCTGCACATATCCCATATGCTGACAACCATCTCCAAAACAAATGCTTGGACAGTAGAACATTACAAACAGATGCACGTGATAAGACATAATGCTCGCAATATGGCTAAAACTATGGAGGAGTGTCTTGTTGCTAGCTTTGGCTGCATTGGACATACTTTACAGCTAGTTGTGAACAAAGGTGTACTGAGTCAGCATAGCATCTCTGATTGCATAGAGAAAACTAGTTGGTCATTTCGAGCATTCCCATAGAGCCATTGGGTAAAGAGTTGTGAAATTTGGCAGTCTGATTGAAGACCTTCTATGGAACATTCTGACCAAATTTGGGACAAGAGCCGACAACGCTCTAGCACCACCATTTGGTCAAATTTGATCTTAATTCGGAAGTACGCTTATGGTCATAATTTTTGAACCATATGTCCAAAATTTAAAAGCCAGGCATCCCTGGATTCCCTGGGTTAAGGCAAGTTCAACTAATCATATTAGGTAAATTTCTGCCTAATTCGATTTTCTGCCATCTTGGATTTTGTCAAAAACTTTTTTTTTCTCTACTGCTCCTACAAATTTTGTCTAATCATCACCAAATTTGGCACATCATCTACCGATTAAACCTCACAAAAGAATTTTGAATACTCCAAAACGTTTGTCCATAATGGGCCAAAGAATCTGACAGTGATGACACCAAACAGGAAGTGAGGCTGTATCTTTGCTGACACAAAACTTGTTAGTTATGTTCAGGACCATGACCTGAGCATATGCAACAGATTTCGTGCCAGTGACACCTAGTGATCGTCTGGGTTACACATGTAAGCCTGTTCCCTGAGAAGGGAACGAGACGTTGCATTTAGCATAACAGTATGGGAAGCACCCTTGCACGCGTGACCGGTATCTGAAGCTTGTGTAAAATCATGCCTCTACTTATAGGCCTGCCATGATCAGGTGACGTGGCAATTAAGCGCGTCGCATGATATATATATATGGCACCTGTGAACCATGCCGCCAGCCTCTATTACCTGAAGCGAAGACGCAATTCACAGGCCTGCCCTGGTATAACAAAGCTAATCAATGTCTCATTCCCTTCTCAGGGAATAGGGTTACATGCGTAACCCCGACGTTCCCTTTCAAAGGGAACTTTGACATTGCATTTAGCATAACAGTATGGGAACGGGAATACCCACTCCGTCATACCGAGGGTACGGTCTGTTCAAAAAGACCCAAGCCCGAGGGTCACTGCAAGACACTCGAGCCCAGGCTGGAAAGAATATCCAGGCTGTAATAACGAATGAATGCGTGTGGCATAGACCATCCTGCAGCAGCACACACATCCTGCAAGGACAAAGCCTTCGACCGCCCTAGTGAAATGAGCTCTTATGCTCAGAGGCATAGTCAGACCGCGCGCCTCATAAGCCATAGAGATTGCTTCCACTATCCAATTAGAGATGCGCTGCTTTGACACAGCATCACCTTTACTGTCACCGCCGAAGCAGACCAGCAGCTGCTCCGACTTACGCCACTGGTCGGAGCGCTGGATGTAAGGACAGAGAGCCCCTACTGGACACAGCAGGTGCATCCTCTCTTCTTCTGGTGTGAGGAACAGTGGACGGCAGAAAGCCTGCAACACCACAGGGTGGGCAGCCGATGTAGGCACTTTAGGAATATAATCTGGCAATCTGGCCTAGGATACAGGAAGGCATTGGCTAATCCAGGGGCAAAGTCAAGGCAGGAAGGGGCAATAGAGAGAGCTTGTAGAACTCCCACTTGCTTGAGAGATGTCAGGGCCAGCAGAAGACCTACCTTTAGAGTCAGAAGCTTCTCAGAGTCTGACTCTAAGGGCTCAAACGGGGCCCCTGACAGACCTTCCAAGACCACTGAAAGGTGACAGGAAGGTATGCATGGTCTGCAGATGGGCCTCAGCCGTCTGACACCATGCATGAACCTCGAAGTTAGAGTATGTTGCCCCACAGAGGCTCCATCAACAGGTGCATGGCTGGCCATGTAAACCCTGATTGTAGAAGGAGCCAGCCCTGCTGAGAAACGTTCTTGTAATAACTCCAGGACTGTATCTATTGTGCAGTTCACTGTGTCTAGCTTACGTTCCTCACACTACAAGACAAATACATGTCAATATACAAATGAGGGCCACTCAAAAGACCGTGAGCTGGACAGCCATTTAAAACTGCACCCCAGCCAGTGAGGGACGCGTCTGTCATTACCGTCGTGCCGTAAGGAGATGCCCCTAGAGTGTGACCCGAGGCTAGAAACTGCAGACACCTCCAAATACTCAGAGCACGTAGGCATCGCCGCGTGACACTGATTACTCTCAGATGTTTCATCCGAGGATGAAACCCCCGACTTTTTAGCCACCACTGAAACGGTCTCATATGCAATAGGCCCAACGGTATGACGTTGGCTGCTGCTGCCATAAGGCCCAACAGTCTCTCGTAGAGACTGGAAGGGATGCCCAGACCTAGCTTTATCTTGCTCAAAGTTGATAGGATCGATCCTACACGTGTTGGGGATAGAAACGCCCTCATTGTAGTAGAATCCCATGTAACCCCTAGAAAAGTTGTCCTCTGCACTGGAGAAAGCATACTTTTCTTGAGGTTCAACCTGAGCCCCAAGCTCCTCATGTGGGCGAGAACTACATCTCGATGTTGAACCACCTGTTCCCTGGATCGTGCTAGAATTAACCAGTCGTCCAGGTAGTTTAGTACACGGATGCCCTGGAGTCGCAAGGGAGCCAGAGCATCATCCATGCACTTTGTGAAGGTGCGAGGGGATAAAGCTAGCCCAAAGGGAAGAACCTGAAATTGGTATGTGTTGTCTCCAAACGCAAACCTCAGGAACTTCCTGTGACTGGGCGATTTTCCTATGTGGAAATATGCACCTTTCAGATCTATCATCACAAACCAGTCCTTGAACTGAATCTGTGGTATGGTAAGTTTGAGCATCAGCATCTTGAACCTGTATGTCCGAAGAGTACGGTTCAGATGACGCAGATCTAAAATTGGCCGCATACTCCATTATTTTTTGCGGACCAGGAAATAACGGCTGTAAAAAAAAACCTCCCTCAGGGAACGGGGTACATGTTCTATGGCCCCTTTGTCCAAAAGGAAACTTACTTCCGCTAACACTGGGCTCTGCTCTGTGCTGACAACTGTGGTGAGCACACCTCTGAACCGGGGGGGTCGAGCTCTGAACTGGACCCGGTAACCCTTTTCTATGGTAGACAGAACCCATGGAGACACATTTGGCAGTAGTTTCCATGCTGCCAAATGGTCTTTCAGTGATGTTAGCTTTTCCACATTCCATTGGAGGGAAAGCATCAAATTTCCATCGCCCTGTGACAGCTCTCTGACCAGAGAAGTCTGAAAACGTGAGATGGCCTTGGCCAGGGAAGGCCCTACAGTAGCACTGGAGGCTATCTGCCCTAACAACCTCACATCCCCTGAAACATCCCTCCGTGGCCCATCAGGACATTCCTTCCTTCCTTGCTTTGCTTTTATGATCATTCTTAGATCAGGCCTCGTAGTAGGCTGTGGCTGTGGCCGCATGGTCCCCCTGGCTCTCTGCGGGGGAAGGCGGGCTGCCACCCTCGCCTTCTGGCCTCCCTCGCACTAGCGCTGGCCCGGGCTCCACTCATGGATGCCTGGGCAAACTCGACGCAACGGGGAAGGAACTGGCTGAATGCCGCCGTTTGCTGTTTTGCCTCGCGAAACCTGTCGGCGATGGCATTAACCAAACAGGCCGGAAGGTTTAACGGGGCGTTCAGCAAGGAGACCTTATCTTTGTCCCCCATCCCTGAGAGGTTGAGCCATAGGTACCTCTCCGCCACATCCAGGCTACCCATTGAATGGCCGATATGATTGGCCATTTGTTTGGTCGCCTGGAGAGATAAATCTGTGGCGCAGTACAGCTCTGCCACTGCCTCGGGCCCGATTCCCTCCCCAGTATCGAGCTCACTCAGCAGGTCTGCTTGGTAGGCCTGCAACACTGCCATTGCATGCAGTGACCCACAAGCAAGACCCGCTGCCGCATAGGCTTTACCCACCAACACCGAGGTGGCCTTACATGGCTTGGAAGGTAAAGTTGGCCTCCCTTAATTACCTGCCATTGATGGAGAGAGGTGGCTCGCAAGGGCCTCCTCCATCTTCGGCATCACTAAATATCCGTGCTGCTCACTCTCCATGATGGCTGAGTAATCAGACGTCGCGGGGTTATAAACACGGCGAGTGTATGGTTTTCTCCAGAAGCGTGATATCTCATCATGCACTTCTGGAAAAAAGAGGAGTTTTCTGCGGTGTGTGGGAGCTTTATATTTACATACATCCTGCTACGAGCCACTTCCTCTTCCCTGGGCCAGTCTATATTCAACTTTTCAACTGCCCTAGTAATCACCTCAAGCAGCTCTTTATATGCATGAGAGCTGCTGTCGGTTTTTGGTGCAGTGGCACCCTCTACCAACTCCTCGGAGTCAGCGAGGGTGTTTTGGTTTTCCATAGGGGAAGAGGAGTCGCGACGCGAGCTCCAAAGTCAGGCGGAGAGCCGGACCCGGCTCCTCTTCCAAATCCACACGAGAACCTCACGACCTAAGCCGGCTGGCTGCCTTGGCAGCGGCCGGCCCAGATCCGCAAGGCTCTGAAACCCAACTCCCTTTGGACGAGAAGAGAGCGAGCCGAGAGTAGAGCTGCCGAACTGTGAAATGTTCACAATGCTGACAGACAGAGAGACCCCTCTAGGGCTGCTGTCGCATGCTCTACGCCCAAACAAACACAGAAAGCGTGTCTGTTTCCTCCCGTGATGAAACGGGAGCAAGGTGAACACACTTTCTGAATTCTTGATTCAAGATGTTTCATGACTGCCCCACCTTGTGGCCAAGACCTTTAACATCTTTTTTTTCCCCCCCTTATATCATTTCAAGAGGTTGTGCTAAATTCACAGTTGTATGATTGTTCATGAACTATTGTAGTGTATCTGTGAATATGCAGCTCACCGAGTCTGAGTGCTTGTCCCTTGAAAATGCTGCTTGCAGCTTTAATTGTTTATTAATATCGATATCAGCTACAAGAAGGTGCTAATTATCAGTTATTGTATTGGCCCAATATCGGTGCATCCCTACAATAAATCATATATAATAAAAGTGATCAGTTAGACAGAATAGAAAAGATAAAGCACATCAAATAAAAATCCAGTAAGGAATCCAAATAACAAGTGGATGTCCTCATTAAGGTTTAAAGAACCAAACTGGTAAAGTGCTGTAAAAACCTCATTGTGTACTCAGAAACACATTATTGTTATAATGATAATAATTCACTCTCTGTACCTCTCATTTACAAGGTTCAAACTGCTTGGAGAAAGGTAAGCAATGGTTCATTGAGGACTCCATTCCACAGACCCTTCACTGCCGTCAGCCAAGAAAACCTGTTGGCAATAATGACTAAATAAATACACAAGGTAACATTTTACAATAACGGTACATTAGTAAATGGCAGTTATGTATGAGCTTATGTATTACATAATAGCTTATGTATTACATGTTCTGTTACACCCTCTTTACTGTCAGGGTGATGAGAATCACCTACTGTGGTGCTTGAAAGTTTGTGAACCCTTTAGAATTTTCTATATTTCTGCATAAATATGACCTAAAACATCAGATTTTCACACAAGTCCTAAAAGTAGACAAAGAGAACCCAATTAAACAAATGAGACAGTAATTTTTTACTTATAAATGATCCAATATTACATACCTGTGAGTGGCAAAAGTATGTGAAACTCTAGGATTAGCAGTTAATTTGAAGGTGAACTTATAGTCAGGTGTCATGTTTTCAATCAATGGGATGACAATCAGATGTGACTGAGCACCCTGTTTTATTTGATGAACAGGGATCTATCAAAGTCTGATCTTCACAACACATGTTTGTGGAAGTGTATCATGGCACGAACAAAGGAGATTTCTGAGGACCTCAGAAAAAGGGCTGTTGATGCTCAACAAAATGACTTGGGAGGCCGACTCAAAGACAATGATCAGAAACGTGGGCAAGTACAAAGATCAAAACCAGAATGCAGTAAACAATAACAACAGCTTGGTAATGACAGAACACTAGGGAAACTGAGCAATTACTTTGCGAGTGATTGAGGTGCAGACAGTCATGTGACATGGTCAGGTGAGGTGCAGTGACTGATGGGAATCGTAGTCTCTAGTCCCTTTTCCGGTATTCATATAACAGTACATGTGATATATCACTTTATTGGAAGCTCTCAGCATGCACACAAGAAGGAATCTAGGTTATTCTCTCTGCCACTGGCATTTAGGAGGGGTGAGACAGAAGGCTACTTGCTGTATTATTAAAAAATATCAAGTGATTCTTTACATGTACCATTATCATAAATTGTTACCTAATGTGATAGTTTGCTGCAGAAAAATGTACATAAAACGTGATATCTAATGTAATAAACAGTTTCCTCTCAAGTCTCAATCATTGAACAGTCGATAACTTCAAAAAACAAATCTGGTTTGCTCAGAAGGTCTATGGAGTATGATTTGAAGGAGTTTTTGGTGGGGAAAAATGTAATCCAAAGCACACTTCCAATTTAGATTGTTTAAAAGCCTTTATTTAAATGTCTATTTCATAGTAGAAAGATTTATTTAAAAAAAAAAAAAAAGATGGAATAATGGGCTGCAGATCCAAAGTCAATAACTTCACTTTGATATGGGAAACATAAAGTTAAATCTCTAATGAAATCAGAAAAGACTCTGATGCTTGTATACATTTAGCACTGCTTGACTCTACAGTACACAATTATTAAAGAGAAATGATTCATAATCCCACTATCCGGTGTTGCCCAGATGAGGATTTCCTTGCCATCTTAGAAGGTTAATATGTTCACTTGATGTTTGAAGAACATAAAACAAATTTTTATATAAATGTATTTGCATTTATTCAAAACACACATCTTTTACAGACCATGTACAGAACAGAACATTATTCTGATTAAACCAAATCAACACCTAGGACAAGCTGATAAATGTTTCATTTTGGTTTTACAGTGCACCCAATAAAAATAAAATAAAAAATAATAATGAAAAGAAATTTCAAGAAAGTAAAAAAAAGCCTTGCTAGGGCATTAGTCTTATTTTTTGTGTAAAAAGCTAAACAATCTTGTCAAGCATGTTTTGCATTAAAAAGTAATCTAATTTTAAGAAATTATATCTAAAGTTGTCTTAATAAGATACTCCAACTAACATTGAGCTAGATTTAACCAGTAACAAGCTATAAGAATGGTTTGAATAATATTCCACTTGCACAACTTAAATTTTTAAGTAGAATGAAGCAGCTATGTGTCATGGTTAATTGTAAAATATATATGAACAGGACTGATGTACATTTTATTATGAAAGAATTGTAAGTGTAAGCATTGATTGGGGTTTCTATTGCAATACAGAATTCAAATTCTCTAAGAACATACACTAAAGTAACTTTTATTAATATTTATCCTGAAACTGAATATTTAAAATAAAAAAGTGCCTGTTGTAGGAGGCTTTGCTCCTATGTTCCCATGTTCTCTGCTAACGTTAGCAGTAATTAATCTGTCCTAGTTACAAGAGAATGTTGGATGAATTAGACTACCTTACACAGTTTATTTGAGCTATGACATGTTTCTATTATATTTTTAAGCACAACAGGCAAAGTAGAGTGTGATGTAGTGCTACAGAGACAACTGCCAGCTTTCCAAATTGATATTAACCACTTGTCTAAAGTGAAGTAGTTGTCATGATACCATAAACATATCATATGATACTATACAAGCTGAAGTATCACAATACCATGTAATATTGTGTTAAATCATAATACAAATCTACAAAACCCAAATTTACATAACCAAATTTACATAAATAGATATAAATGAAAACAGACAAACCACATTTTCCTCTGAATGCTTTATTAATGAGAACGAATAACTGGCTGTTGGAAGAACTCAAGAACAATCATACAGTTAGCAAACACCTGTTACGACACGGCGAAATCGGCGCGGCAGCTCACAATGTGTAGTGCTGCCCAGGGACATGGCAGAGGAAGACTACACTTCCCAGCCATACCCGCGCTCGAGTTCACCGGAGTTCTGATTACGAACACCTGCAGACACCTAAGGTTATATAAGGGCCTCCTTAGCATTCGCCGCTTGCGAAGTAACCGCTCAGCAGCCTCGTCTCTGTTTGTTTACCAAGCCGATCTTTCTACAAGTGTTTTCCCTGGTACTTGACTTAACGCTTGTCTTTCACTACGCTTTTGCCTACGCCCTTGATACCTAGCTTACCTGCTCTCTCCCGACTCGATTCTCGTTCCGCGTTCAGTCACACATCATCTCTCCGCTTGCCCACGCTTGTCTCCATCTACGCTCCGTTACAACACCTAATTCAAAGTGCCACAAATTTGATCTATTGTTCTCTAGAGCAATGAAATCAGGCAAATGGAAATTGTCCTCAGAGTACTAAGAAATCCTAACACGACATTAGGAATAAATAACTGCATTTGGAAACGAACTCCAAAAAATCATAAAATTGGGAACATGAGCTCGCTTACTATCAAACATGGCACTTGGTAGCAAACAGGCAATCTTTAAAGATTAAGGTAAAGAACTAAGGTTAAATGAAGTGTCACTAATCTTTGTGTATTCTGCAAAAGCAATGGGATGTGTCATTTTAGCGAAAATAGTATTAACTGCCGCAAATACAACATTATTAACAGTAGTACCGTACTGATGATTCTACCATTTAAAAAAATACATTGGCATCGGCGGTATTTTGAAGCTCTGGTATTGCAATACTACTGTAGTACCGGTATACCATGCAACCCTACACTGAAGAGACTGTTAGTCTGAAGGAAAGGAGTGAAAGTGAAGGCTAAAGAGCATTCTAAGGAAGTTAAAGATAAGACAAGAGAATTTCATAACGACATTAAGTCCCTCAAATCTCAGTTTAAGAACAAAACAGAGACTGGTGAGGGAAGTCATAGTAAGGCCAACAATCACTCTGAATGAGTTACAGAGTACATTGGCTGAAAGTGGAGTGAAGGTGCACCAAACAACCATTTCAAGAGCTCTAAAAAATTGAGGACATTTTTTTTGTTTTGTTTTGTTTTTTGGTGTGATGAAACCAAGATTGAGATATTTGTTACAAAGCACTATATGTGGTGCAAAACTAACACAGACCATACCTCAGTTAACACCATCGCTACAGTGAAGTATGGTGGAGGAAAAATCATGTTCTGGGGATGCTTTTCATCCCCTTGGCTTCTTATCAAGTGAAGGGAGAATGGCTGGAGCAAAATACAGACAGATATTACAAAATCTGCTTCAGTCTGCTAAAACAAGCAAAAACAAAAGCATGGAAGAAACTCCACCTTTCAGCAGGACAATGATCCCCACCACAAGGCCAAAGCAATGCAGGAGTGGTTAAACACAAAAAAGGTGAATGTTCTACGGGGACCAAGTCAAAGTCCAGATCTGAATCACACTGAGAATCTGTGGGTCTGTTAGAAAACTGCAGTCAACAATGAACGTCCATCCAACCTGAAGAACCTGGAGCAGATCTGCCAGGAATAATTGGTGAAAATCACTTCCAAACAATGTGCAAAGCTTGTAGGAACTTACCCGTACAGACTTAAATGCTGTTATTGCAACAAAAAGGTGGTTCTACCACATATTAATCTGAAAGAGTTGAATATGTATGCAAGCAGCATATTTAAAAAAAAAAAAATTCTGCTGAAAATTATGATTTTTGACTTTGAAAATTTACTCTGAAGCTCTGACGGATGTAGAACTACAATAGAAGCACCAGAGCTGAAAGGTAACACAAGTATGTACCTCCTGAGACAACAGCAAACAGACTCACACCTCCAGCATCGGGGGTTTCGATTCCCACCGTGGCTCTGTGTGTACGGAGTTTGCATGTTCTCCCCGTGCTGCGGGGGTTTCCTCCGGGTACTCCGGTTTCCTCCCCCAGTCCAAAGACATGCATGGTAGGCTGATTGGCATGTCCAAAGTGTCCGTAGTGTATGAATGGGTGTGTGAATGTGTATGTGATTGTGCCCTGCGATGTATTGGCACCCTGTCCAGGGTGTACCCCGCCTTGTGCCCGATGCTCCCTGGGATAGGCTCCAGGTTTCCCCGTGACCCTGAAAAGGATAAGCGGTATAGAAGATGGATGGATGGATGGATGCTACTTCAAGCAGTGTTTTTGTTTATTGTTAAATGCTTGATTGTTTTGTCATTGCAGGATATCTGCGTGTGAGACTTGCTAGGCTGCTGCCATTCATGCGCACATACGATGACTTATATCATCATTTCACTAAAGCTATAAATAGACGGTAGTTATACAGGTGCATCTCAAAAAATTTGAATATCGTGGAAAAGTACATTTTTCCCGTAATTTAATTGAAAAAGTGGAACTTTCATATATTCTAGATTCATTACACATAAAGTGAAATATTTCAAGCCTTTTTTGTTTTAATCTTGAAGATTATGGTTTACAGCTCATGGAAATCAAAAATCCAGTATCTCAAAATATTACAATAAAGAATTTATAATACACTATATGTACGTGTACTGCCTACTAGAACACTACAACATGGTACAAGTTTGTGCCTTCGTGCACGATGTTTACATTTCGAGAGAAGCTGTGTTCAAACTAAAGAGGAGGCGCTCGTGCCACAGCTATTACTGGTAAATCGGTATAGTAATTTAGCACTATGCTAACTGTACCCAGGCTACGTTAACAGCACCTCAGTGACAATTTTGATTGCACTCTACTTAATATTATGACAGTTTCATACTATGAACATTATTTTTTGATAATCGATATGTTCTACACACAATAATTGTTCAGATTCTGCCAGCAAGCTGTTATATTACCTGAGGTGATAATGGTCTACATTCCCTTGCATAACTAACAGTTGTGTATATTAATGCTTAATAATTAAATTACAATATCCCACATTAACTGGCCCTTATTCTCAAATGAAAGACGGTAAAAACCGTCACCTTTTCTGTTATCCATGTTCTACTTTCAGTGTGCTGGTGGTAAAGTCTTCAGAATTGTTGAAAAGAAAATTATTATTATTATTTTTTTTACATTTGCACTTAAAAAAATAAAAATAAAAAGTATAATTTGCATAAAAGTAAATGATTTTGTTTTTTGTTATACACTGACATTTGTGTTTGAGCTCAAAATATCAGAATTTCAGCTTTCATTTCCTGATATTTACATCTAGATGTGGTAAATAAATTAGAACATGGCACCTTTGGTGGTAGACCACCCAATTTTTAGGTGAGCAAAAGTATTGGACAGACCGTCTGAAAGTACAGCCCCCTCCGAAACTATTGGAATAGCAGGGCTAATTTTTTTTTGACATTTGGGTTTGAGATTAAAATATATATATGAGAGGAAGGTTTAGGGTTACAGCTTTTATTTCCTGGTATTTACATCTAGATATGTTAAATAATATATTTAACTATAGCTATAGTTGACAACTACAGACCTGTTTCCCTACTCCCTTTTCTTTCGAAAACTCTTGAAAGAGCCATTTTTAATCAACTCTCAAATTTTCTCACACAGAACAACCTCCTGGACACCAAGCAATCTGGCTTGAAGAGCAACTACTCCACGGAGACTGCTCTGCTTTCCGTCACTGAAACCTTACGACTAGCAAGAGCAACCTCTAGATCATCTGTCCTCATCCTACTTGACCTCTCTGCTGCTTTCGACACTGTGAACCATCAGATCCTCCTGTCAACTCTCTCCAGCCTGGGCATCACTGGAACGGTTCTGCGCTGGGTGGAATCCTATCTCTCTGACAGATCCTTCAAGGTATCATGGAGGGGAGGTATTTCTGAAACTCAGCAACTCACAACTGGCGTTCCCCAGGGGTCAGTTCTGGGTCCACTCCTCTTTTCTATCTACACTACATCTCTAGGCCAGGTGATTGAGTCTCATGGCTTCTCATATCATTGCTATGCTGATGACACCCAGCTCCATTTGTCCATCCAGCCTGACGATCCATCTGTCTCTGCACGCATCTCTGCTTGCCTTTCAGACATCTCCGTCTGGATGAAGGAAAACCATCTTAAACTTAACCTGGCAAAATCTGAGCTTCTCGTGATCCCGGCCTGTCCCTCAATCAACCACAACCTCACTGTACAGCTCGGCTCACTCACACTCATGCCAACCAGGACGGCCAGGAACCTTGGGGTGATTCTTGATGACGGCTTGACCTTTGCAGACCATATCTCAGCAACTGCAAGGTCCTGTAGGTTCATCCTTTACAACATCAAGAAAATCCGACCCTACATCACCAAACAGGCTACACAGATTCTAGTCCAGGCTCTTGTTATCTCTAAACTGGACTACTGCAACTCACTGCTTTCAGGCCTCCCAGCCAGCTCCATCAAACCCCTTGAGATGATTCAGAATGCTGCAGCGCGCCTCGTCTTCAACCAGTCCAAGAGAACCCATGTCACACCCCTCTTCATCTCCCTCCACTGGCTTCCTGTAGCTGCCCGTATGAAGTTCAAGGCCTTGATGCTCACCTACAAGACCTTGTCAGGAACAGCACCCTCCAACCTCAACTCACTCCTGAAGGCCTATGTTCCCTCTCGCAATCTGCGATTGATTAGCGACCGACGTTTAGCAGTTCCAACTCAGCGTGGCGCAAGGTCCCTTTCCAGAACCTTCACACTAACTGTTCCTCAGTGGTGGAATGCACTTCCAATCTCAATCCGGACCGCAGAATCTCTCACCATCTTCAAAAAACAGCTAAAGACCCACCTCTTCTATGAACACCTAACCAACTCATAAAAAAAATAAATAAATAAATAAATTGCACTTACACGTCTACTCTGCACTTTCCTTCTTCTGGAATTCAATTAATAGATCTTGTATGGTAGCACTTCTTGTATTGTTCTCTGCTTGATATATCGCTTTGCTTGTATCTTTCTCATTTGTAAGTCGCTTTGGATAAAAGCGTCTGCTATGTGAATAAATGTAAATGTAAATAATATGAAACATAGAACCTTTTGTTTTCTGAACCAATTTTTAGATGAGCAAAAATATAGGTACAGTTAAGTCTGGAAGTAAATTAAAGTAAATAACATGAAATATTTGATTGCATATCCCTTGCTTGCAATAACTGTGATTCATTGGCATCACCAAATTGTTGGTTTCTTCTTTTGTGATGCTTTTCTGCACTTTTACTGCAGCATCTTCCATTTGTTCATTTTTTGGGGGTTGGGGGGTTCTCACTTCAGCCGCCTCTTCAGGATATGAAATGCTGCTCAATTGGGTTAAGTTCTGGTGATTAATTTGGCAAGTCTAACACCTTCCACTTTTCCCCCATGGTAAAGTCCTTTGTTGAGTTGGCAGTGTGTTTTGGATCATTGTCTTGCTGCATGATGAAGTTCCTCCCACTTAGAATGGATGCATTATAAACTTCCGAATTAATTCTGTTGCTACCGTCATGAGTTACTTCATCAATAAAGATTAGTGAGCCTGTTCCAGAAGCATCCGTGTAAGCCCAACCCATGACACTACCTCCAGCATGCTTGACTGATGAGCATGTATGTTTTGGATCATGAGCAGATCTTTTCTTTCACCATACTTTGACCTTTCCATCACTTTGGTAGCGGTTAATCTTGGTTCCAGAACTTTTGTGGCTCATCTCTGTATTTCTTTGTGAATTCCAATCTGGCTTTCTGATGGTAACTGCTCATGAGTAGTTTCCATCTTGGGGTACGTTCTCCATATTTCTGCACTTGAAGTCTTCAAGTGCCCCGTGAATGTTGTTGGTGATTGTTGATGTTGTTGGACACTAACTGTTGTTTTTAGGTTTCTCTTCAGAGCGCTCACAATGTTTCTGTCACCAACTGCTGTAGTTCCCTTTCAAAGAAAACTTTGACGTTGCGTTTAGCATAACACTATGGGAAGTGCCTCTCGTGCGTGACCGGCATCTGAAGCTTGTATAAAATCATGCCTATTTATAGGCCTGCCATGATCAGGTGATGTAGCAATTAAGCGCGTCGCATGACATAAATATGACACCTGTGAACCGCGCCATCAGCCTTTATTATCTTCAGCGAAAGACTGCATATCAGTTGTTTGTGTAAAGAAACAAAAAGACGCTTACAAACAAACACACGCAAAAATAATAGTAATAATTCCTCTCTGACTCCGAGGAGCCAGAACGAAGTGCTAAAAACCGAGAGCAGCATATAAAGAGCTACTTGAAGTGATTACTAAGGCTGGATGAGCCTTTTTCTCCCCATTGAAAGTAAATCCCTCACACTGCAGAAACTCCCCTTTCTTCCAGAAGTGCATGACAAAATATCAGGCTTCTGGGGGAAAACCATGCATAAGCCGTATTTATAACCCGATGATGTTGGATTATTAGGCCATTGTGGGGAATGAACGGCATGGCTCTATGCTGAAGGTGGAGGAGGCGCTTGTGAGCTACCTCTCTCCATCGATGGCAGGTAATTAGGGGGGCCGGCTTTGCCATCCAAGCCACCGTGTAAGGCCATTGTGGCATTGGTGGGCAAGGCCTATGCGGTAGTAGTCTTGCTTGTGGGTCACTGCAGACAATGACAGTGTTGCAAGCCTACCAAGCAGACCTGCTGAGTGAGCTCGACATATGGCAGCATTCAGCCAGTTCCTTCCCTGTTGTCTCGAGTTCACCCGGGCACTAGTGCGAGGGAGACCCATAAGGCGAGTATGGCAGCCTGCCAACCCCTGCAGACAGCCAGGGGAACCCTTAGCCAAGGCGGTCCCAAGTTTTCAGTGTTCTCTGGTCAGCGAGCTGTCACAGGGCAATGAAAAATCTGATGCTCCAATAGAATGTGGAATAGTTAACGTCACTAAAAGACCATTTGGCAGCGTGGAAACTACTGCCAAATGTGTCTCCATGGAATCAGTCTACCGTAGAAAAGGGTTACCGGGTCCAGTTTATAGCTCGACCCCCCTGGTTCAGAGGTGTGCTCACCACAGTAGTCAGCAGACCAGAGCCCGACATTAGCACAGGAAGTAAGATCCCTCTTGCACAAAGGGGCCATAGAACATGTACCCAGTTCCCTGAGGGAGGTTTACCTCGTTCCCTGAGCAAGTTTTTACAGCCATTATATCCTGGTCCGCAAAAAATAGGAGTATGCGGCCAATTTTAGATCTGCGTCATCTGAACTGTACTCTTCGGAGATACAGGTTCAAGATGCTGATGCCCAAAGTTATCGTTCTACAGATTCAGGTGCATATTTCCACATAGAAATATCGCTAACTTTATCCCCTCGCACCTTCACAAAGTGCATGGATGTCACTCTGGCTCCATTGTGAATCCAGGGCATCCGTGTACTAAACTACCTGGACACCTGGTTAATTCTAGCACGATCCACGGAACTGGCGGTTCAACATCGAGATGTTGTTCTCGCCCACATGAAGAGCTTGGGGCTCAGGTTGAACCTCAGAAAAGTATGGTTTCTCCAGTGCAGTGGACAACTTTTCTAGGGGTTATAAGGATTCTACTACGATGAGGGCATTTGTATCCACAACATGTAGGGTCAATCCTATCAACACTGAGCAAGATAAAGCTATTACACAGGAGACCGTTCAGTGGTGGCTGAGAAGTTGGGGGTTTCGTCCAAGGACAAAATGTCTGAGAATAATCATTGTCACGCGGCTATGCCTACATTCTCTGAGAATTTGAGTGTCCCCGGTTTCTAGCCTTGGGTCACACTCTAGGGGTGTCTCCTTAGTGCAAGACGGTAATGACAGACACCTCCCTCACGGGCTGGAGTGCAGTCTTAGATAGCTGTCCAGCTCACGGTCTCTGGTGCGGCCCTCATCTGGAGCGGCATATAAATTGCCTCGAAATGTGATGAAGTCCATATGGCGAGGTTTGGCCAAGCAAGACTGCATGTGTTCGCCTCCGAGGAGACAACACATGGCCCGCTGTGGTTCGCCCTCACTCCTCCCGCACAATTAGGGCTGGACGCCATGGTGCACATGTGGCCGAGGTCACATCTGTATGCTTTTCCCCCATCGCTCTGCTCCCACAAGTTCTAGCGAGAGTTCGCCAAGACATTCTATGTCTGCTGCTAGTAGCACCTTATTGGCCAGCTTGAATATGGTTCTCAGAGAAAATATCCCTGCTAGATGGCAGTCCTTGGGAGATTCCCATCCGCAGGGGTCCACTGTAGAACTAGTGAATTGTGCAGTAGCTACAGTCCTGGAGTTCTTACAAGAACATTTCTCAGTGGGGTGGGCTCCTTCTACAATCAGGGTTTACGTGGCCGCCATTTTGGCCAGCCACGCCCCTGTTGATGGAGCCTCTGTGGGGCAACATCCTCTAACTTCGAGGTTTATGCATGGTGTCAGGCGGCTGAGGCCCATCTGCAGACCGGGCATACTTTATTGGGACCTTTCTGTGGTCCTGGAAGGTCTGTCAGGTGCCCCATTTGAGCCCTTAGAGTGTATCTACTGTCTCAAGCCGGAGGGCTGATTTATAACCCTCGGCCAGAACTGTGGAAACTGTGGGTCTGGACCCTGAGGGGCACCAGCTCATAGATTCTGGTCTCACAACTGAGTTTGTAGAGACCATGTTAAATGCTAGAGCACCATCCACAAGGAAATTGTATGCACTCAAGTGGCAGCTTTTTGTCTTGTGGTGTGAGGAACGTCAGCTAGACCCAGTGAACTGCACAATAGCCACAGTCCTGGAGTTCTTACAAGAACGTTTCTCAGCGGGGTGGGCTCCTTCTATAATCAGGGTTTACGGGCCACCATTTTGGCCAGCCATACACCTGTTGATGGAGCCTCTGTGGGGCAACATCTTCTAACTTCGATTTTCATGCGTGGTGTCAGGCGACTGAGGCCGGTCCACAGGCTGCGCATACCTTCCTGGGAACTTTCTGTGGTCCTGGAAGGTCTATCAGGTGCCCCGTTTGAGCCCTTAGAGTCAGCCTTTGAGAAGCTTCTGATTCTAAAGGTAGCTCTTCTGCTGGCCCTGACATCTCTCAAGTGAGTAGGAGATCTACAAGCTCTCTCTATTGCCCCTTCCTGCCTTGACTTTGCCCCTGGATTAGCCAAGGCCTTCCTGTATCCTATGCCGGATTATATTCATAATGTGCCTACATCAGCTGCCCACCCTGTGGTGTTGCAGGCTTCCTGTCCTCCTCCATTCCCCACACCAGAACAAGAGAGAATGCACCTGCTGTGACCAGTAAGGGCTCTCTGTACTTATGTCCACTGCTTCGGCCAGCTAAGTTGGAGCAGCTGCTGGTCTGCTTTGGTGGTGACAGTAAAGGTGATGCTGTGTCAAAGCAGCGCATCTCTAATTGGATAGTGGAAGCAATCTCTATTGCTTATGAGGCGCGCGGTCTCGCTACCCCTCTGGGCATAAATGCTCATTCCACTAGTGCGGTCGCCTCCACGAAGGCTTTGTCCAAAGGGGTATCCTTACAGGATGTGTGTGCTGCTGCAGGGTGGTCTATGCCACACACATTCATTCGTTATTACAGCCTGGATGTTCATTCCACGCCGGGCTCAAATGTCTTGCAGTGACCCTCGGGCTTGGGTCTTTTTGAACAGGCCGTACCCTCGGTATGACGGAGTGGGTATTCCCGTTCCCATAGTGTTATGCAAAACGCAACGTCGAAGCTCCCTTTGAAAGGGAACGTCTAGGTTACGCATGTAACCCTGTTCCCTGAGAAGGGAACGAGACGTTGCGTAGCTTTGTCATACCAGGGCAGGCCTGTGAATTGCGTCTTCGCTTCAGATAATAGAGGCTGATGGCGCGGTTCACAGGTGCCATATTTATATCACGCGACGCGCTTAATTGCCACGTCACCTGATCGTGGCAGGCCTATAAAGAGGCGCTCCCATAGTGTTATGCTAAACGCAACGTCTCGTTTCCTTCTCAGGGAACAGGGTGACATGCGTAACCCAGACGTTTTCCTTGGCCAACCTGTTCCATGTCTGGTTATTAGTACACCAGTGGTTTCTTTCTTTTTTAGAACATTTCAAATCGGCTATGCCCAAATGGTTGTGCAGTGGCTCTGATAGATTTCCCCCCTTTTTTCAGCTTCAAAACAGCTTGCTTCTATCCCGTAGACAGCTCTCATGATGGTTTATCCTTTTTAACAACAAATGCAGTCTTCACAGGTGAAATCTAGGGCTCAAACCAAGAGTAGACATTCAGAGCTATTGATTATTTAAACAATCAATTTAACAGGGCACACCTGGGTGGCAAGAAACACCTATCGGTCACATGTTCTTATATTTTTGAACACTTGAAAAAATGGGTGAGTTCAAACAAAAGGTGCCATGTTCTAAGTTGCTTAACACATCTAGATGTAAATATGAGGAAATGAAAGCTGAAATTCTGATATTTTGATCTCAAAACCAAATGTCCTCAATGTATAGCGAAAACAATAGAACTAGCCTTTCTGTTCCTTTCTGTTACTTTCAGAGGGGATAACAATATATGTCTATATGTTAGACATGGTCACCCAATTGGACAACCAAATATGGTCTTCCTGAAACAATGCTTTCTATTTCATTTTGCCCACATGGACCGGTAAGGGCCTAATGTGGGTAAATCTCTTGGGACTTGGGGTATTTGCACATTGGTGTGACATACCTTCAAAATTAACTGCTAATCCTAGAGGTTCACATACTTTTGCCACTCACAGATATGTAAAATTGGATCACTTTCCTGAATAAATAAATGATCAAGTATAATATTTTTTGTCTCATTTATTTAATTGGGATCTCTTTATCTGAATTCTCAACAAGTAGCCTTTAAATCTTTGCCCAAGTCAAGAGCTTTAACATTATGAGTTTATGGTCAAATAAAATATCCATTTAAAACAATTACATGCTTGGGATCAAAATAACACTAGGCTTTCCAGTACATTACTTTGTATCTTAAAGTTTCTTATGCTCTTCAATAACAATACTTTTATATTTTCAATTCAGTAAGATATGCTTTTGCGTCGATTTTGATGCTCAATCAGCTTTATAGCACGCATCACGCATCTCTCTCTCTCTCTCTCTCTCTCACACACACACACACACACACTCACTCACTCACTAACCCCCATCTAACACCCCACTCCCCCGAGCGCGCGCACACACCACCCACATGATAACATCGCACTAACCAAAGTCCCAACGATCCACTTCTAGAGACACGAAAACGGAATAAACTGATCCATAAATCATGAGTGTGTTTTTGTTTTTCCTAATTCTGGTGTTTTGCCGCGATGCCGTTCAAGGTAAGTACTTTTTTTGGTCCAAAAAACTTTCAGACTCTAATTTGGGTTTTGTTCTTGTGGCTTCGACCTTAAACAGTCAGAATATATTCAGCTAGAAGTTTCTTTGTTTGTGTTTACTTAGTTGTTATTTATTTATTTTAAAAAGGACAGTGTACATTAACATTCAACATTAACATCAACATTCATAAATGTAAATGTACAACAACAACAACGACAATAATAATAATAATAATAATAATAATAATAATAATAATACCAGAGAAATATAGTTAAACATGTTTAGTGTGCTGGAAAAACAATCAGAAGATATGATGATATGATATATCATTTATTGAAAAGTGTGTGTGTGTGTGTGTGTGTGTGTGTTGACGACTAACTGACCTGGCACTGGTCAGTTAAGAAAATAAAGTTTGCAGATCCAAAGGTCGTGTGTATCTAAGGCCCCTTGTGTAGTTGATATCTCCAGCCATTCTGTCAAGGGAATCCCAATACCCTGTAAAATGATCAGGCCTAGTAGAAATCCAATCCTCAGCTGATTGAAATGTATTTGGAGTTCATTTTAACTAGCAAGTTAAGACAGATTTCAAAACAGTGACATTTAGCATGCTGAGCCTTACTGGTAAATGCCTGGTAGACACCTATTAACTGTTCAAATTCCACAGTCGTGTTTTTGAAAATGTAAGTGTTTTAGCTCATGATTGGTAAAAAAAAAGAAAACAAAAGAGAGAGATCTGGAAAAATTAAGAATAACTGGGAAATTAAAGCAAATACCGTAAATATGGTTTGTGAAAATGGTTTTGGTTTCAGTCATTGTTGCGTTCTCAGTATAAGAAAGTATAAGTGAATGAATAAATAATCCTGTTTTATTTACCTTTAAGTACATTTAACACGTTAGTGATTAATTGTTTGCAAGAATTGGGCGATATGACAAAAATATCATATGACGATACTTGAGGATATTTCTACGATACACAATGCGTATCATGACATATAATTTAGCCAACAAACGGTCTGCAAAGCAGGAGTAAAATGAACAACAAAAAAAAAGGTTTGACGATGCTTTTCTTTAATGCCTACAAAAACAAAGACGAATGTTTTTTAAAATTATTTTTATGTCAAATCAATGACATCCATTCAGAACGATTTAAATTGTAATAATTAAAAACATTTTTTTTAAAAATACATCACCATACCAACGATATCTCAGAAAAGTGTATTGTGTAATCATTTATCATGAAATTGATGTGATATCGAGGCACGTTCGCCTCACACCTCCAGGGTCGGGGGTTCGATTCCCGCCATGGCCCTGTGTGGGCGGAGTTTGCATGTTCTCCCCGTGCTGTGGGGGTTTCCTCCGGGTACTCCGGTTTCCTCCCCCAGTCCAAAGACATGCATGGTAGGCTGATTGGCGTGTCTAAAGTGTCCGTAGTGTATGAATGGGTGTGTGAGTGTGTATGTGATTGTGCCCTGCGATGGACTGGCACCCTGTCCAGGGTGTACCCCGCCTTGTGCCCCATGCTCCAGGTTCCCCGTGACCCTGAAAAGGATAAAGCAGTATAGAAGATGGATGGATATGATATCGATATATCGCCTAGCCATATTGTTTCTTAATTTACCTTTAATCATTGCTAATCAAATAACTTTTTCCTGACTATGAAGCAGCGACTTTAAATCAAAATGAAATTATTCTATTCAGAACAAAACAATTATTCATTTCATATCATATTGTTCTGCAGGTAGCTGGCTACTCATTTATCATTTTTGCTGTAGTAATTCTGTATTGAGCTTTCTAGGAAATATATGTTCTGATTGTGTGTGTGTATGGGTGTGTGTTAACAGTGCACCGCAGTGCGCTGAATGATTTCCAGCGTTCTGAGGGAAGAGAACTGGTACCATGGAAAGCTGACCGTGTCACTATACTCCCTGGAATCACACTGGAGGAGTGCGCCAAACGCTGCTCAGAGAGCCTCGACTGCAGGTCCTACAGTCCCACAATCTCAAATCTCTCTCAAATCACACTTATTTTGAATTTCAACCAGTGACAGATAATTGCTGGAGTCATACGCACGTACATAAACATTTAAACATTCAATCGACTACATTGAACAGTACTATGATGGAAAAAGAAGCATAAATTTGAGCTGACTTCTGTATAGTGTGGGACATATGGATTAAATAAATAAATAAATATAAGACAATTTAATCTTACATCTGAAATAATCACTTGAGTAATAACAAATTATATATATAAATAAACATTTTAGTAAGTATAAGCAAATCAAAAGTCTGCATCCCCTTAGGATTAAATATTACGAAGAAATTAAATTTTATACCATCAAGATATCATGTTTACTGGATTTCACAATTGGTCAAATAATGTATGTTAAAGATGTTAATAGTGAAAAAAATTTTAAATCATTTTGCATCTCCCTAATTGTGTCGCAGACAGGACAAAGCCGTTTTTAATGAAAGCTTTCAACCAATCGAATGGAGCAGAACCTTAAACAAGCAGGTCAGACGATCCGTAAATTAACATAAACTATCGAGACTAAGCAAGAAGAAAACTAAATAAACTAGGGCCAAAACCAGTGAATCAGACACGCAGTGAGAAAGGTTCAGAAACTTTGTAGAGAGTAATTTGGAGTGATACATTCACTGACTGTTTTTGAGTCGCGGGTATTATACAAGGTGTCTGTGAAATTGCAAACAGCCATTCTTGAAGACTGGGGACTGAGAATGGGGATAGGTACACTGTGAGTCAGTTGGCATGTCTGGGAGAGAATCTGCCTCTGCCTGTGATATAAATAGTCTCCAACAACTTAAATTTGATACCTTGTATATTTAAGGAAAAATATCTACTACGTCCTTACATTCATGTGCTAGTTTTGTTGTAGAGTACCTCATCACCTCATGACCGTTCATCGCTACACTCCCAGCAGTGTGGACATTGCGTAAGAAGAGTAACAAATCTCATAAGTGCCTAATTTCAAACTTTCCCAGATTTTAGTATTCAGAGCAAGATGGCGAGCTTTTTGATCTACCAGGCCTTGATGGAGTTGCATGATGGACATGATTAATACCCAAATTATTTGGGATTGGAGCATCTTCAACAAGCACTTAAGCCAACGGAAATGCACACTGTGCAGGCTATGAGAACGCTGGCTACAAATGACCTTCCTATGATACTGCATTGTCGCAGCAGGGAGTGAAGTGAGCAGCCAACACAGATGCAGGGCTCTCTAGGGATAAAAACAAAAGAGTAAACTCTTGTGCTACATTGTCATGGCAGGAATACGCGGCTTGGCCCAGTGTTAGGGACAATGCAACAGCATTGTAAAGTGCAGAACTCAGAGCATCTTAGTACAGCTGCCTATGGAGATGAACTATAATGCACTTTTTGTTGCTGTTTCATTCTCTAAACTTGAATAATTAGCCCACCTTGGCAGAGAGTGCTGCTAGGCCACCATTCAGCATTCTGAAGCTCAGAGTTTAACGCAACAGTGAAGCTCAGCCACTGTAGTGAATGCACCAAAGGTTGGTATTAAGGCTGCCTTGGCAAAACTAAACCTGAATTATCCACTTGACACAGCTGATCAAATGCCTAATCAAATTTAAGAGTACATACACCGAAAGCAATTGACTGGGGTATTCCAAAATGTATATTTTTTAAATGCATGTGTTTAAATGTGCATTGAAGCTTGATAAAGGGGAACACAAACTGTCTGCAGTGGCAGATCAGTGCACCATCTTCTAGACTTCTCATCACTAGTACCTGGGTAGGTCTTTGGCTCAAAGGACCAGAAAGAATTAGACAATCTCCTCTTGTCTGAAACTAACTAAACACTAATAATGATAATGTGGGGTGAGAGTTTTAGAGGTTAGTTACATGCTCACGGAAGAGGTGGGTCTTTAGCTGTTTTTTGAAGATAATGACAGATTCTGCTGTCCGGATTGAGATTGGAAGTTCATTCCACCGCTGAGGGACGGTTGGTGTGAAGGTTCTTGAAAGGTACAGGGTATCAGTTACATCCAAGCGGGTTTTCTTTGAATGTAATACTTCCACACTTTTCCATTTACATAAAATTATATAGTCTGAAAAAAAAAAGCCAGTGTATTAATTTAGTTCTCTAGCCTTGAAGACATATGTATGTAAGTGTGACATCATTACTCTAGGACCATAGAGTGAGAAACATACTCATATGAACAGCCAAGATATTGACAGCCTGGGCTGTTAGACTGAAAAATATGTGAGATGTTAGAAGCATCAAGATCAAGCAGCAAGAACACAAGTGAGGAGGAATCAGTAATGAAAATTACAGGTGCATCTCTAGTTCAGCAAATTGGTTCTAAACAACAGTCATTTTTTTGAGACTGTAATACATCATTACTCAATCAAGTAACAGTGGGGTTTTTTAAATAAATTGAACTTGAGTAGATTTCATGGGGATTATGTTTTAATCTTCAAGTAAATAAGAAGTATTTTATGTAAATGTAGAGATGTACTTTTAGTATTGTTACATTCGACTTTGAGTTTCTGCCACATTTTTTTCTGTGACTGAAAATCAAAGTATGTACAAGGTGATACACTAGCGTGTTTTTTTTTTTTTTTTTTTTTTTTAATTCAAATTTCAGTGTAATGTAAGAATCTCCCATTGAATTCTGGTATACATTCTAAATACGTTATTGTTTGTGTGAGGCTATTTCCCCCTCGTTCTTATTAAACCGCAGTATCAGCACTATTTACGAGCAAGATATTTTAATGTATAGGGAGCGCAATATCAAGTTGGAATGAGTTTGTTATGGGTACTCGGAAAAGAAACATCATTTCTGCTTTTTTCTGTTTTCTGGCTTTATCTTATAAAGGTAAAGTTAAGTCTGTGGTTTTGTTGCAGGAATATCCTCATTTGACTTGATTTTTAAAAAATATAACCTGTACAATGGAATTACATTCACTTGTTTCATCTACAAGCTATTGGGCATGCCAAACTTATGATTTTTGTTTTGTATTCAAGGGCTTTCAACTATGTGTTTCGTCCATCTGTAATCTGTAAGCACTTGCCCTGGGTGGGCAACAAGGACAATGCAAAGGTGAAGAGAAATGTCAACTGTGACCTGTATGAGATGAAAGGTGAGCTATGCAGCCTAATGATTTAACGCTAGTCATACGATAAGAGCTTTCCTATGCCACTGATGTGTTCTTTTGCTGCCCAGTTTATATAAGGAAGTGCATTATTGGTAATGGAGAGGACTATCGGGGAGACGTATCTAAGACCAAGAATGGGCGGACATGTCAACAGTGGTGGTCAAAGTTTCCTCATGATCACAGGTAGGAAAACACAACATTTAAAGTACTGAGATGAAATGATTGCAAATTGTAAACACAATGTAATATGAGAACATTTAATGTCTGTGTACAATTTCTATACTGTGGATGATGTGTTAATACCTTTGGAAACAGATATACTCCTTCTTCCACTAATGGTCTGGAGCTAAATTACTGTCGTAATCCAGATGGGGACAGCATTGGACCCTGGTGCTACACCACGGACCCTGAGCACAGATATGACAGTTGCAATGTCCCCCAGTGTAAAGACGGTACAGTCTGCAATTCACAGTCATGTGTGTCAATTAGAAAAAGCTAGAAAAGTGGTCAGATCCATGGAGTTTTCCAGCTTGCATTATTCTCTGTAAAATGATTTCATTATTGAAGTAAATTTAAAAGCGTGTGCTTCTATCGTGTTATCAGATTTACATTGCTGCAGTGCCATTTCTCCTCAAGTACAGCACGTGTGTATGTGTCTATCTGTAAGAGGTGTGTATTACCTGTAATGGAGAGGACTACAGGGGTCAGGTTGATCGCACAGTGAGTGGAAAAGAGTGCCAGAGATGGGACCAGCAAAATCCACATCAACACATCTATCAACCAGAAAAGTATATAACATTACACACGTCACTCTACATACTGTGTTCGACACCAATTATGTTGTTTCAAGTTTAGCCGGTTTTCACCTGCAGCTAAATGCTATACCTTTATTTACTTCCCTAATCTACACCTTGCTTTTGGTTCATTTGTAGCAGTCTGCTGATGTACATCTACAGTACATATAGTGTATATATAAGCGCAGACCATATATTATTTTATGATATATGTTGCGATGGTGTGTTAATACACAATATACAACATTGATAACCATAGTATATTCAGATAACGGTGCATTGAAATATGAGATAATGATCCTTCTTGGACTTCAGATACCCAGATAAGAGCCTGGATGATAATTATTGCCGGAACCCCGACGCCTCCCCTGTGCCCTGGTGTTACACCACTGACCCGGATGTTGAAAGAGAGAGCTGTGACATCCGCAAGTGCTGTGAGTCTTAACACAACCTCAACATATTTCCATGTTCACATAGCTTCAGATATTGCACAAATCCAAATAATTCCACAGACCCCCTCAGTACACATTTATTTTATGAACATAATTAAATAATAGGCACATTGTTTGAATATACGTACAATATTCTTGCTATTTATTGATGCCATAAAGCTTTTTAATCACTCAAAACTAAAATTAATTTGATTCAAATGTAAGATTTTTAAAATTATTTAATTACTTGAAAAATTAAACTACGTAGGGGTAGCACGGTAGGGCAGTTGGTTGCATTGCCACCTCACAGCTCCAGGGCCCTGAGTTCGATCCTGCGCTTTATTTGTCTATTAACTGTCTGTTTTCCCGTTCTTCACATGTCCCTGTGTTTGTGTGGGTTTCCTAAGGCTTCTTCAGTTTTCTCCCACTGTCCAAAAACGTGCTGGTAGGTGGATTGGCTACACTAAAATAGACTCCAGATAGACTCTGGCTCCACATCAGGGGCGGCTGTGGTTCAGATAGTAGAGTGGGTTGTCCACTAATCGTAGGGTTGGTGGTTCGATTCCCAGCCCACATGACTCCACATGCCGAAGTGTTCTTGGGCTAGATACTGAACCCCAAGTTGCTCCCGATGGCAGCTCTGCTACCATTGGTGTGGGTGTGTGTGTGAGTGAGTGTGTGTGTGAGTGAGTGAATGGGTGAATGAGACACAGTGTAAATCACTATAAGCGCTATATAAGTGCACCATTTACCATTTACCTCAACCTTGACCAGGATAGCTTAACCGGGCTGTTTACTGGGTATAGTACTCTGGGATACCATAAAGGGGAAGATGGGGATGAGTCTAAGAGCCCTGACAAAGTGTCCCAAAAGGACCATCAGAGGCGTATCTACAGGGCAGGCAACTGCCTGGAGAGTCAGATACTAAGAGGACCCCTGAGGGCTGATCATTTAAATAATCGGAAATGTTCATATTAAATTAATGCACAGCAATGTCTCAGCAACCCCGTTAACCCTCTTGCTTGAAGACTCGTTTATGCTCCTGCACCCCCCTTTCACACTCGAGTCCTGTGAGCTTTAATTCCAAAAAATTAATTAGAAAAATGAACCTGAATCAGGAAGTCAGAAGCGCAAGAGGAGAAAACAAGACGAGGAAAAGAGGAAACAGGACAGTTGTAAGTGATGGAGAAAATGACGAATTAATTTTTTATTTTAGCTTAGTGGTTAGCACGTTCGTCTCACGCCTCCAGGGTCGGGGGTTCGATTCCCACCGTGGCCCTGTGTGTGTGGAGTTTGCATGTTCTCCCCGTGCTGTGGGGGTTTCCTCCGGGTACTCCGGTTTCCTCCCCCAGTCCAAACACATGCATGGTAGGCTGATTGGCATGTCCAAAGTGTCTGTAGTGTATGAATGGGTGTGTGAGTGTGTATGTGAGTGTGCCCTGTGATGGATTGGCACCCTGTCCAGGGTGTACCCCATTTTGTGCCTGATGCTCCCTGGGATAGGCTCCAGGTTCCCCGTGACCCTGAAAAGGATAAGCGGTATAGAAGATGGATGGATGGATGGGTATTGGTAATAGTTAGCTAGGGTTACTATAGTGTTTTGGGTAGTGTTAGCAGTTCTTAATGTGAGCTGAAATGCAATAGGTACCAGGAATGATGCGCACAATAACGGCGGCACCGCTCGGCAAGTACCGGTACTGTGTCTCTTGCTCCGGCGAATCAATACTTTACCGTAGTTAATATATTAATTAGTACGTTAGTTAATATTAGTTAACATTAGTTGAAGATGGACATAGGTTTGATTTCTTATTTGTAAAACACACTATGAAGCTGTATGAAATAAACCCTTTGGGTGGGTTGCACCAATAAGGATTAATCTTAAATCTAGATTAAATCAAGGTTTATCTAATAATTCTGTTGCACCAAGCTTTAAACCTTCTTTAAAAATGAGCAGGCTTACATTTAAACCATCACTTTAATTCTGGATTTAACTTCACAATTAACCTGGATTAACTATAATCTTGTTGCTCCATCACTTTAAACTCAGATTTAAATTTCAGTTAGGGATTCAATTTAAACTTGCCATTGAGGAGGTTTAAATTGTCAAAATGGCAGCACTTATTTGGTGGATTGGAGAAAATGAAAGAGTTCCTCACAGAAAAACAAGGGACTGTCTCAACCCTGTTGAGTTTTATGATGGTGCTGAACAGGTACTGATTCAGAATGGAAACTGTGATTAGATTAAATCAAAAGATTGAACCTGCAATTAGACATGGCACTGATCGAAATGCAGCCACGCCACCCATGCTCCAGCTTTTAATAGCCTTGCGCTTTTACACTGCTGGTTGTTTCCAAATGGTGGATGGGGACCTCTTTGGAGTACATAAATCAACTGTGAGCAGAATTGTTGGAAGAGTCTCGGGGGCAATTGCAGCCTTCCTGCCCCAATAGGAGAAACATCTGCTGGATTTTATAGAAGAGCTATAGGAGTTATAGGAGCAATTGACTGTACTCACATTCCCATTCCAAACCCAGGTGGAGAAAATGGAGAGCTGTGTCGCAACACCACCGGTGAGAAATGTGTCCCTTTTCTCCTGTGCTGCATCTTTTTTCGCTTTCGATTTGAGGTTTTTCCAGCAGGCTTTCAGATTAGTAACATCTCGCTTGTCTTTAATCCCCACAGAAGCATTCAAATCAGCGGTTAGCTGGACCCAGGCGTCTTGTTTCTTTTTAATTGTCACGTTATCTGTCTTTTGTCTTCGATTTTTGTTCCATATTGCTCCATTAATTATAATAAAATTTTCATGGCTTGTAAAATTTGAGCTTCTAATAAGCTGCGCAGCCTGCTTTTCTCAGCCTGTATCGGTTATGCGAAAGAGCCGCTAATAACGACAGTTCAATTTTTAAAAAATTCTAAGTTTAAAGTTCACGAGCCCTTTGAAGTGAAAGATTTACATTGGAGAATTAATATATTTCCACGTTTATGAAATCCGTATGCACTGCCGCAGTGTTGTCAATGGCGAATCCATCACGATGGAGAAAATGAATCGTAAATGGAGGTTTTAATCGCAGGTTAGAATTCTAATCCCCGATTTGTTAATCTGTGTTTAAAATTAAGTGGTGCAACACAACTCGATTTAAAATAAAGCCCAGATCAGCAAATCCTAGATTAGCTCTAAACTGTGCTTAATTTAATTCTTATTGGTGCAAATAGTTCAAGCCTTTAAAAAAATTTATTATTACAAAAAATAAATCTTTATTACGGCTTGATTGAACATCAAAAATCCAGTATCTAAAAATATCAGAATAAAGAATTTATAATACAGAAATGTCGAGCTGAGAAGAGCTCTAATCAGATAATTAACTCAAAACACCTGCAAAGGTGTCCTGAGGCTTTAATCTCAGTCTGGATCAGTACACACAACCACAATCTCTTTTCAGATGAAAGTAAATGTTGCATTTCATTTGGAAATCAAGGTCCCAGAGTCTGGAGGAAGAGTGGAGAGGCACAGAATCCAAGTTCCTTGAAGTCCAGTGTGAAGTTTCCAGTCAGTGATGATTTGAGGTGCCATGCCATCTGCTGGTGTTGGTCCACTGTGTTTTCTCAAGTCGGGAGTCGGTGCAGCGTCTACCAGGAGATTTTAGATCACTTCATGCTTCCATCTGCTTACAAACTTTATGAAGATGCTGATTTCCTTTTCCAGCAGGACTCTGCACTTGCCCACAGTGCCAAAACTTGTAGTAACTGGTTTTCTGACCGTGGTATTCCTGTGCTTGACTGGCCAGACAACTCGCCTGACCCGAACCCCATAGAGAATCTACGAGAGACACCAGACCCAACAATACAGACGAGCTGAAGGCCGCTATCAAAGCAACCTGGGCTTCCAGAACAAACACCTCAGCAGTGCCACAGGCTGATCGCCTCCATGCCACGCCGCACTGATGCAGTCATTCCTGCAAAAGGATTAAAGCCCCGACCGAGTATCCAGTGCATAAATTAATATACTTTTCAGAAGGTCGATATTTCTGTATTATAAATTCTTTATTGAAATATTCTGATATACTGTATTTTTGTTGTCCATGAGCTGTAAGCCATAATCAAGATTAAAACAAAAAAGGCTTTAAATATTTCACTTTGTGTAATGAATCTAGAATATATGAACTCCACTCTTTGAATTAATTTACAGGGAAATAAACAAAACTTTTCCACGATATGAATTTTTTGAGATGCACCTGTATATGAGATCATACATATAGTAAACATCAAGTTTTTACTCTTTATGCTGCCATAAAAGTTTTATTTGTGCCTTGTCAATAATGTTTTTGCTCTTATTTTTTACAGTGTCTGAGTCAAAATCAGCATCAGCAAATGGAGGTATTTTCTTACTTTTTGTAGTAGTATCTTCATGGTGAATAGAGTTGCAGTTGCCTTGCACTAGCTTGCTATAAAGGGCTTTGTAACTATTCTTACATATCTGATAAAGGTTGCTCACATTTATCTCTTGCAATGACTGCAAATGTCGCAATTACCACTGGAGTGATTTAACCAGTCATGCAGTAACTATGGTATATATGTGCCCTCCACTAAATATTGGCATCCTTGGTAATAATGAGCAAAGAATGCTGTGAAAAATTGTCGTTATTGTTTAACCTTTTGATCTTTTGTTCAAATATTTTTGTGAATTATTTGAACAAAAGATCAAAAGGTTAAACAATAACGACAATTTTTCACAGCATTCTTTGCTCATTATTACCAAGGATGCCAATATTTAGTGGAGGGCACATATATACCATAGTTATAATGTCAAAAAAAACCTTAAAATATAGGCGTGCAACAATTATTGGCACCCTTTTAGTCGTCACCTTTAGTGTAGTATCAGTGTAATAGTGTATTGTAGTACTTGGGAAAGTATTTATCTCTCTTCTGTCTTTCTGTCTTATTCTACACTTTACTGCATATTTCAATGAATTAATTTCCTTGTCCTGTATATTTCTATATACTCCATTGCAGATTTGCAGATTACTATTTGCCTCTCTCTCTCTCTCTCTCTCTTTTGCTCTGTCCCAATTTATTTCTCTAGTGGAGGCTCCAAAGCGACGTTCTCGCTCCAGCTACACCACAAACTGTTTCCGAGGCCGTGGGGAGAATTACAGAGGCAAAGTGAACGAGACGACTTCAGGCATCCCATGTCAGCGCTGGGATGCACAATCCCCCCACGAGCACCCATTTTACCCCCACACTTATGAGTGCAAGTAAGTAAAGGGATAAGTGCGAGTCACTCAATTTTCAGTTTTCTAATGTTGCAAAAATGGAACAGTGCTGAAAAAGAGATTTAATAATGTTAAACTATTATAACTATTTAACACAGAGATCATGGGAAATTACAGATTATTCTATAGCAGAGGTTCTCAACCTTTTGTAACTAAAGCCCCTGACCCAAGCGTCCTCTATCATGAGGTACACCCCCCCCCCCCCCCCCCATATTGGAGGGGTCCTGGTATAATGATTATCTATTCTATATAAAATCTATCTACATATAACCTAATCTATAATCTGTTTTTGATTGATAGATGGATAGATAGATGAACATGAATGATCAAAAATGTTTCTGAACACTATAACTCCTTTGAACAAGAGAACTAGATTGTAATATCGTTTACTATTTTCCATGTAAAACGTGTTGCATTCCATTCGTCTTGCATTCTAAAACCATTCACATATGAATGATGTGAATTGGGATGAAGGGCGCGTCTCGTTATCCATGACATTGTTAAATCGCCGGCTCTCAGCCCCTCACTGAACAGAGCAGACATAGAGAGAGGTGTGTGTGCAGCGGGAAAGCAAGACCTCGCGCTTGCAGGATAGTACTGGCGACATTTGAAAAGTTTCTAAGGTTTGTTCAAAAAGTTGTTAGATTTGTTATTAAAGGGGTCTGTAAAGTGGCTAAGTTGGCAACACTGGTCTGCACTGACAGCTAGATAAAAGTCAGACTAAGCTCTGCCTCTCCCCAGCAAAAAGAAAATGCAGAGGGAGAGGGAATGCGGGGTTTTTCATTTATGCACATCCTATTAGAAAAGCAATAAAATACACCGAGTGCACAAATGATGCCCTATCTGTTTTTTTTTTCTTGAAAACAATTTGCGCCTCCCTTCCGATCTCTCCGAGCCCCCCGGGTTGAGGACCACTGCTCTATAGTAAAGTAAATAGCTTTGATGCTATTCCTTCCATGTGTTATTTGAACTCACAATTCTCAAGGGTCAGAACCAGGCCACACCCTCTGTCTTAGTTTAAGGTTCAGTATCAGGGTGTAAGAAAATGGAAATGAGATATTAGAAAAAATATCAGGTTCAGTAGGACGAAATTTTCTGAGCTAATGTTCTGAGCAACTTCCTCAATTACGGGCATTTTCTGTCCTGACTATTTGTCTTGTATCAGGGGACTGGAAGAGAACTACTGCCGTAATCCAGATGGTTCTGAGGCTCCATGGTGCTTCACATCCAGAGCTGAGATGAGAACGGCCCTCTGTCTACAGATCAAACGCTGTGCTGATGACATTGAGGCTGAAGGTGTTAGAGCTTAGAGCCCCCTGCTGGATCTTAAAGGAATACTTCACCCAAACTGTCTTGTGTGTTTATAGTGAACAAAAGTTAGCAGGAACCAATTACCTAATCAGCAATTAGCTTTTTGTCTGAAGTGCTCCTTTAAGGTTTTGCCATTTTTATGTCATATTCAGAGACACTGTAGTGCTGTTCATTGACAAATATCCATCAACATTAAAAATCAAAATCAAAAATCCGTTTACTTTTTTTTTTCCAGATTGCTACAATGGGAATGGAAAAAACTACAGAGGTATTGTCCGTAAAACACGGAAGGGCATCCTCTGTCAGAACTGGAACGTAAACATACCACATAAAACTAAGTAAGACCAACAACACAAAACCATTAACTCACTCATTCACCAGGAGTAAATTAAAAGGTCACTGATCTGTTTGAAGTTCTGCTCCCGTTGCAACTATTTGAGGTATGACTTCTTGCTGCTTTTTGTCCATGTGGATCGTATCCTTACTGTATGGATGTAGGATTAACCCACAGACACACCCAGAGGCCAACCTGACAGAGAACTACTGCAGGAACCCAGACGGAGATCTGCACGGACCCTGGTGCTACACTTCTGACCCCAAAACTGAATTTGATTACTGTGCAATCAAGCAGTGTGGTAAAAAAAACTACAACTTTTTGTCTTTTTGTCTATCATTTACTCATTTTCAAGTAGATTAGTCTTTGCTATGTTCTCATCCATCTCATAATGTGGCCTTTTTTCACATCTTTCTAGAGTCTATTAAACCAGCAGCCTGCATGCTAAATTCAGTCCATTTAAATGCTTCAAAAGCTCACGTGAGGCAGCTTTGGGATTAAAAACAATGCACTATTATTAATATTATATGGTAATATAATTTATCCTATAGCTATGCCAACCGTATAGAAAATATAGACAGTTTGTAGAGCAATCTGTTTTCCTCCTGTGCAAGTGCAGTCTCTGTGGACCACCTTCCCATTTCTTTAAAACTTTTTTTTTTTTTGCTTTTTATTCGAAGCCCCTTGAGATCCCTCTCTAACTAGAGGCTCTGGAGCCAGAATCATTATACCCTGTATATTGACATCCCTGTACATGTAGCAATACCACAATCACAGTGACTTGCTTAGGATCTGGTGAAATATGCACTTGCACTATGCACTTTTACTCACCTGCTGCGGAAACATGTGTCTTAACTCAGTAACTCAGTCCTCTAAGGATGCTGTGTCCTTTCATGTCATCATAAAGTCATTCAGTCAGCAATAGCCATCAGTTAAGTTCAACATGTTTTTCTCTATTAAAAAAAAACCTGCCAGTTCCAGCCAGAATGGACTCAAAATGCTTCCTTTAGTATTTAGTATTTAGCCAATTCAGAGAAAGCATACTTACATAATGGGCTTGTTTTTCCATAATGAAAATAATAATGATCACACAATAACAGGTTTTCATTGATGTACTAACCAGTCTGTTATATAATATATTATAGGGCAGTAAAATATTAGTAGTGTTTTGGCTCAAGACATCGCATGATTTTCCATTTAGCGATGAAGTTAAATAGCGCTGGTCTGATCAGTAGTGGTTCAGAATTATAAAGAGTAACTCAATGTTTCACACAGGATCACATCTTAAAATGCCTCATATGAACATTTAATGTTCAGTATTTTACTGATTCATGTCCTTTTCGTTTTTTTTGCAGCCGGGGAGGATCCACCTATCATAATGCCGCCAGGTTAGTCACTGACGCTTTGTCTTTTATGATGTTGTGCGTATATTTGCGAAAAGAAACATTCCCAGTGGACGCCTTTGTGTACAGTATGTGTGTTGTGGTGTTTGTTTACGTATGGACAGCGGGTGTAGAGTTTAATGAATGTGGGAAGCGTGATGACCGAATGAGAAGCAGGCTGAGGATTGTTGGTGGCACACCAGGAAATTCTCCATGGACAGTCAGCCTAAGAGACAGGTCTGCTTTCCTACTTTCCTCATTATGTCCAGCCCAACCCCTCATCACCTTCCCTGTCCTCGATCCTATTACATAAGCAGTTTAAATGACAACTCTCTCTCTCTCTCTTGCTCTCTCTGGACAGGAAAGGAAAGCATTTTTGTGGAGGCTCATTGGTGAACTCAAAATGGGTGATCAGCACTAAGCAGTGCTTCTCCTCTTGGTTAGTGTATACCATTTTTCCCAGAAACACAACACACCTGACTTGTAACACTGTCAGCACACTGATTATTGCATGTTTGTGTGCATTTGTTCATGTGTGTGTGTGTGTGTGTGTGTTAGCAGTTATGTAGACCTCACAGGGTATGCTGCAATCATGGGCACCGTGTACCGGGACCCAAAGGAAGGAGAACCTGACTCACAGTCCATTGCTCTGAACAAAATCGTTTGCGGGCCTTCAGAATCACATCTAGTCCTGCTACAGCTAGAAACGTACCGTTCAATTTTATGATGTTTCACAGCTAATGGACAAAATAATCCTGAACATGCGTCTCTCACGTGCCTCTCTGTTTCTTTCTCTGTTTGTTCTCTTAGTCCTGCAGAGTTTAACGAGCGTGTGTCACAAATATGTCTTCCTCCTGAGCGCTACATTGTTCCAGAGGGAACCACCTGTGAGATTGCTGGCTGGGGGGAGACCAAAGGTGTAACACCATGCAATCTTTCCAGATCTTCCCTAGATTTTTCTTTTATTTGATTTTCAGCTGCATTTTTAAAAAAAAATTTATTATGATGTCGACTCTTTTTCTTTATCTCTTTTTAAAAAAAAAAAAAAATCTCTATATGTATTTTAGGAACGGGGGATGAAACAGTGCTGAATGTTGCTCAGATGCAAGTGCAGAGCAACAGCGAATGTAACAAGTACTTCAAAGGGCGTGTGAAACAGAACGAAATGTGCACTACGTCTTTTCATGGTGGAGTGGGGGCTTGTGAGGTAAGTTTTGTAATCTAGTGCACAGTTCCCTAAAATTGGTCACTGACTTTTTTTTTTCTCTCGCTCTCTGGTCCAGACCTAGTCGTCAGAATAAAAGACTCATTAAAGATATTTTCTGCAAAAACAAAAAAAATCGCTTGATTCTTAACACTGTGTGTCGTTACCTGGATGATCCACGGCTGTGTTTATGTTTTGTGAGAGTTGTTCATGAGTCCGTTGTTTGTCCTGAGCAGTTAAACTGCCCACTGTTCTTCAGAAAAATCCTCCAGGTCCTGCACATTCTTTACTTTTCCAGCATCTTCTGCATATTTGAGCCTTTTCCAACAGCGACTATATGATGTTCAGATCCATCTTTTCACACTGAGGACGACCGAGGGACTCGTACACGACGTTCACTGATGCTCAAGAAGGCAACACGATACATTAAGAGCCAGGGGGGTGTAAACTTTTGAACAGGATGATCGGTGTAAATTGTTATTGTTTTGTTTTCTGAGAAACATGTAAATATCTTATGTAGCTTCTGAAGGGCGGTACTAAATGAAAAAACATCGATCTATTTTTTTAATGTTGATTTACAGTACATTACAAATGGAGTGTGGAGTGTAATTTTTGAAATTGCGACAGACTTTTACTTTGGAGTAGCAAAGACTTCTCGCTGCCATTTTTATGCTGTTAAACTTAATATTTATTTTATCATGTAATACAGCTATGAGAGCACACAGAGCATCAGTGAACAAGCAAAACATGAGGGGTTTTTTCAGGCTATTAGCAATCAAATTGTTTTTAGCGTAACCAAACTAAAAAAGAAAAAAACATAACACAAATGCGACAGCAATAATAAATACAAACACTGTGCGGAAAAAGTATCAATATTAGATTTGATTCTAATGTATCTTTCAGGGAAGAAAAGAGGTTTTGAAAACTATTTGGAAATTTTGTGGGACAAATAATTAAGAGCAATGACTCAGGATGTACTCCTTTGTTATTTCATATGTGGGAAAACATACAAACACCTAATAACTGAGGTAGACTGCATGTTATATTCAGTGTGAGTGAAATAGCATACTTTAAACGTTTAAAATGCATACTTTAAATCTGCTTAAATTATGATCATTTTTTGTTTAATGGGGACTCTTTCAGTTTTGGCTTATTCTGTAGAAACTTTCATCATGCATTTCCACTGAATCTGACATGCAGGATGGTTTGGGTTTTTGGGTTTTTTTTTGCAGCTCTGCATTTTTCAAAGTTGGTGACTAAAGATTGTGAAATGAGTAAGTGATGTGTATGGTGTGTATCTCTCGCTATATCTCTCTCTCACTTTCTTTTAATCAGAAAGACTATGGAGGCCCTCTGGCATGTCAGAACAGTGACTGCTGGGTCTTAGAGGGAGTCATCATCCCTATGCGTCGCTGTGGACACCCGGGACAACCGAATATCTTTATCCGTGTATCGATGTACGTAGACTGGATCAAGAAGGTCATGGAGATGGCATAGCTGGAAGGAATCACTCACCCTGCATTACAGTGTATTCAATTTAAGCATTTGCAGATAGTAGGGGAAAGATATCAGTTCTCTGCTCGAGTCAAATCAAATCTAGATTGTTAATAATTACAAATGTATGTAAGTAGAGTAATCTTCAGCAATAATAAATTACTAGAGGAGGATTAAATGATTGCTGTACAAGTTGTACTCAAGGTTATGTTTGACAAAATGTTTATGAATGTACTCTATATAGAGAGGAATATACAGTCCTCTCTGAAAGTATTTTTTTTTCTTTTGCTACACATTGAAGACAATTGGGTTTGAGATCCGTAGATGAATATGAGGTGATAGATCAGAACTTCAGCTTTCATTTCCAGATGTTTACATCTTGATGTGTTAAAAAAAACTTGGAACATAGCACCTTTGGTGGCAGACCACCCAGTTATTAGGTGAGCAAAAGTATTGGAACAGATAGTCTTAAAGTAAATTAAAGTAAATAACACTTATTATTTGGGTGCATATCCCTTTCTTGCAATAACTGTGTCTAGCTGGTGACCCACTGACATCAAACTGTTGCATTCTTCTTTTGTGATGCTTTTCCAGTGTTGAAGCACAGCTTCTTTCAGTTGTTGTTCGTTCCAGAGGGTTTCTTACAGTTTCAGTTACATTTATATAGCGCTTTTCTTGACTCTCAAAGCGCTTTACATTGTATGGTGGTGAGGTTGGGGGGGGGTCTCCTCAACCACCACTAGTGTGTAGCATCCACCTGGATGATGTGATGGCAGCCATAGTGCCCCAGAATGCCCACCATACACCAGCTATTAGTGGAGAGTTTCTCCCTTCAGTCTCCTCGTCAGCAGGTGAAATGATACTCAGTTGGGTTAAGGTCTGGTGATTGACTTGGCAAGTATAAAACCTTCCCATTTTTCCCCCGTGATAAAGTCCTTTGTTAAGCTGACAGTGTGTTTTGGGTCATTATATTGCTGCATGATGAAGTTCCTCCCAATTAGATTGGATGCAATTCTCTGTATATTGGCAGTCACAATGTTTCTGTAGACTTCTGAATTAATTCTGCTGCTACCATCATGAGTTACATCATCAATAAAGATTAGTGAGCCTGTTCCAGAAGCAACCATGCAAGCCCAACCTATGACATTACCTTCAGCATGCTTGACTGATGAGCTCATATTATTTTGGATCATGAGCAGATCCTTTCTTTCTCCACATTTTGGCCTTTCCATCACTTTGGTAGATGTTAATCTTCTTTGCAAATTCTAATCTGGCCTTCTGATTCTTACTGCTGATGAGTGGTTTGCATCTTGTGGTGTGGCCTCTATATTTCTGCTCTCAAAGTCTTATTTGAACGGTATATTGTGATATCTTCACCCCTGCCCTGTGATGGTTGTTGGTGATGTCTCTGACTATTGTTTGGGGGTTTTCTTCCCAGCTCTCACTTGTTGTAGTTTTCCTTGACCGACCTGTTCCATGTCTGGTTGTTAGTACACCACAGGTTTCTTTCTTTTTCAGGTCATTCCAAATTGTTGTTGGCTATGCCCAAATGCTTGTGCAGTGGCTCTGATAGAGCTCCCCTTTTTCTCAGCTTGCTTTTCTTCCATAGACAGCTCTTTGGTCTTCATATTGGTTTATCCTTGTTAACAAGAAATGTAGTCTTCACAGGCGAAACCCAGCACTCAGACCAATAGTAGATATTCAGAGCTATTCGTTGTTTAAACAATCAATCTAACAGTGCACACCTGGACAACAAGAAACATCTGTCAGTCAAATAGTCCAATATTTTTGATGACTTGAAAAATGGGTGAGTTCAAACAAAGGGTGCCATGTTCTAAGTTGTTTAACACATCTAGATGTAAATATCAGGAAATGAAAGCTGAAATTTTTGATATATTATCTAATATTCCTCTTTTGAAACCCAAATGTCTTCACTCTGTAGCAAAAACATTCAGAGGGAATTGTATATGCTTAAGTCATGCTTATCTGCTTATCTAAACATACATCTGTAAAGTACATTTTCACTTGCTAAAACCTATTTATCCTTTATTTGTTAACATTAAACATAGTTCTGAGAATTTGAGGAACACTTCATTTTGTAGCTTCTGTTATGGCTACAACTGCAAAAGTCTCAATAAAAGAGCTTCACTTTTCAGCGTCTGTTTTTTCGTAGTTCATATGCTGGCAACTGTTAGCAACATGGTAAATGGTTCCTTTGTGAATCTTAGTCTTTATACAGTGAGTTTTATTGTAAAATAACTGCTGAAATAACCTCATAAACTGTTAGCATGATGGATGTAATCAGTTCTGTGATTTTTAATCTCAAACAGCCAAGCTTTAATTTTATTCATGAAAACTGCACATCAAAGGCAATACAATGAGCGTAGATAATAGGTTGACATTGTTTAAAGGTTTGTCACATATTTTTTTTATGCCTTTGTGGTCTTTGTATTTATATTTTTATACTTAACAAGAAGTTTGGAGGAGGTAGATGAGAAGATATTCCTATTTACCACACCTGTATAAGAAAGTAAGAAAAAAGTAAGAAGGATACCATTATGATTCATCCATGTATGCACTCAGAAAATCCATCCATCCATTTTCTGTACCGCTTTTCCTTCAGAGTCACAGGGAACCTGGATCCTATCCCAGTGAGCACTCGGCACAAGGCGGGGTACACCCTGGATGGGGTGCCAGTCCATAGCAGGGCACAATCACATACACATTCACACACCCATTCATACACTATAGACACTTTGGATATGCCAATCAGCCTACCATGCATGTCTTTGGACTGGGGGAGGAAACCGGAGAAGACCCCTGCAGTGGTGGTGTGAGGCGAACATGCTAACCACTAAGCCACCGTGCGCCCTGCATTAAGAAAATGTTTGTTAGAAATCATTTATCAATAGTGACAGTTTGGCAGAGCTAATGATAATTGACTGCAATTTAGACTTTGTCTTGAAACGTTGAAATGTACTTGAACTGTTAACCATCATATTTAGGTGAGAACACTACTTACATACAGTATGTTACTGTGGTTCACACCAAGGGCGGTGTGAAGCACCTTTAATACCTCCTTGTGCACATGCATACTGAGAGCTTGCAATAAAGTCATGATGCAATATTTGCTATAAATACCACCATCATATAGCCATCATTTCCTAGAGTCTTCTCACCAAGCCAAGATGACACTCCTCATAGAGTGGCTAGTAACAATAGGGACTTGGCATCCATCCCACCAAGGTGGTGATGTGACTATTCAATGGGCCAGCCTCCACTTAGACAAGGGAGCTGGATGGCCACCTGAAAGTTCAAATAGCAACACTGAGCACAGCAAGCTTGTGCAGGCAGGCTCACCCTCACTGAAGACTACACATCAATAGACTGATGCACAAACTTTGGGCAGAAATCCAGAAACCCAGTGTCTTCTGGTCACCGCTGCATGCAAGATGTGCCAGAACATGTGACTCCTCAGTACTTTTGGTTGGTGATCAATAGCAACAAGACAGTTTCAGAGACACACATTCTGCCTGAGGGACCAGAACCACAGCTACAGGTGACCTTACTTTGGGAACAAGGTGACCTTGCTGTGGGATCAATCTGACCATTGATTGAGACAGCAGATCTGCTCATGGCAGGAGCTGCCAGGGTGTTTTAACAACTAAAGGAAGCAGCAATGGGAACCAAGGTCATGGCTGTGTTTTGGCACTGCTCCGTCTGTAGAGATATTAGATATATGATTTTTTCTGAATAAACTGATTCATGGTAAAGATGTTGCTGTGTTAGTCATTCCTCCAGTAGTACAGATGCGGACTCCAATTGGGCTTTCATTCACCCCCATATATGATCCAAAAACCTGTTGGGTACATGGCATGTAATGCTTAGTGTTATGTGGCGCCCATACCCAGACCGGACTACTGGGATACAAGTAACATTGGACTGGTAGTACCTAACAAACATCTGAAGTGAGGCCCAGCTTGCAGCTGAACAAATCTCCTGAAATTAGGCCCAGGACACAGCCATGCTCCTGAAGGATTGAGCCCTGAGGCCTGTGAGAGTCTGTAAGCCCTTAGAGTCCTGTTCTAGTGTTAAGATTCCACTACCCAGTGTGAAAGCATTTGCTTAGAAATTTATTCACCCATATGAGTTGGAGTCCAAGTAACAGTAGCCTTAAATCGATGCCCTCTATTGGTTCAAAAGGCTATTGCAATAACGTTTCCAGTACCAAGGAGAGGTCCCAAGTAGGGGAAAGCTGCCTAGTGAATGATAAGAAACAGTGGGCTCTCTTCATGTATTTGTGGGCAAGCAGGCGCTGAACTACTGCTACATTGTTGAAGCCATTGTGGTTTGCATAAAATGGCAGCTGGATAGACCTTAATGTTGGAGAAGGATGTAACATTTTCCATAAGGTTTGCAAAAAGCATAGTATGTCAGACACAGATGACTGAAGAGACAGGACTATGTATAATAATAACACCCATCTCTGAGCATAGAGCAGAAAAAGAATCTCTGCCAGGCATGGCGCCTGGGCCATCTGGTGGCTATTAAATGTATGTTATCCCCCTGTGCTCTCACCCTGGCTAGGATGGACCACCCACCTGGGAGCTATTATAGCTTGTCAAGCTTGTATGTGCTTGAAGCTGGTGGGGTTGATTTTATAGGCAGACAGTTAATTATCTCTGCTTAGGCAATGAGTGAATCCCTCACCATGATGGAAGCTCTCTAGCTGTGACAGACAGGTGTGTAGTTTTGGCAGCTAGAAAATCCCGTAAACAATGAATTTTCCTTTACTCTCACACTATCTGTTGTGACCCAGATGAGGACGGGTTCCCTTCTGAGTCCGGTTCCTCTCAAGGTTTCTTCCTCATATCATCTTAGGGAGTTTTTCCTCACCACCGTCGCCACCGGCTCACTCAATAGGGATAAATTCACACACTTAAAATCTCTATCCTGTGTTTATATGTTTCTGTAAAGCTGCTTTGAGACAATGTCCATTGTTAAAAGCGCTATACAAATAAAATTGAATTGAATTGAATTGAACAGCTGCATGTTACGGCAGAAATTGCGATTCATGGGACCAGGTTATTTTCAATCTTCAACTGTTCAGTTTCCTTGAGCCTTTGGCCACTGTAGCCTCAGATTTCTGTTCTTGGCTGACAATGGTCTTCTGCTGATTTAGCCCATCTGCCTCAAGGTTCAGCATGCTGCTCGTTTTGAGATGCATTTCTGCTCTGCCTGGTTTTGCATGTAGTCCTCATACAGGTCATTTATGATGGAAATAATGATATGGAGCATGACATGTTGCAGTGAATTACATTCAGATTTGAGCATCAGTGTAAGGGCTAGAATGACATTTGTAGGCCTATGTCTGTCTATGGTGTCAGGAATTTTTTGGTTGGACCTTATATTTTTCTGTAATACCTTAGCTAGAAGTTCATGTAAACCTATGGTCTTTATAGCCACAGTAAATCTCTTTTTTTATGTGTGGGGTGGGGGGCTGGTGGGTGATCGCTTCAATTGCGGTCACCCTAGGGCATCACTCTGTGTTAATCCGGGCCGGTAGGTAGGTAGGTAGGTGGGTAGATAGATAGATAGATAGATAGATAGATAGATAGATAGATAGATTAGATAGATAGATAGATAGATAGATAGATAGATGTTTAATTAGGTGTATTAAATAATTATGTCAGTGGAAAGTCCTCACATCTATAGTAAGTAAGCGTGTGTGGGAGAGAGACAGAGAGAGATTGATTACCAGTAACAGACAGTTGCAGTTCCTTCTCGCGTACAGTGACTCATTAGTTACGGTTTTGCTTTGTCAAAGTAGGAAACGGCCCAAAAATTACGCTGTGAAGTACCTGATCATGGCAATGTCCCAAATCAACCTCAAGGAGGACAAATGTAAAGAAAGCAAAGCCCGCTTTGACTAAAGCCTCTTTGTATTTCTACGAACGCACTGTACACAGGTTGAAAGGTTTACAGTGAAGCTCCAGGTTGAGCACTGGCTGAAGATCGGGGGAAATGGGCGGTGTTCCTCTTTGACGTGTACTGTAGCTCGGTTCATAGACAGGTACCAGATACACTTAGTGCCACACGAGATATTACTGCAACTTCATGGAGAACAAGAACAAGCGGTAGACCTCCATCAGTGGTAAATCAATCTTATATATATATATATATATATATATATATATATATATATATATATATATATATATATATATAAAATTTATTTATTTCATATCTGATAATCTGCACTTTCAGTGTGCTGCTTCTGTGTGGTTTATATTTAAATGTAACTTGTAGGCTGCAGTTTTACATGCTTAGTTATATTTGTGAGCTACTTTTATTGAACAAGTATTTGATGAATCAACTACCAGACGCCGGTGTGACTCTGTGCGTGCGTGTGTGTGTGTGTGTGTGTGTGTGTGTGTGTGTGTTTGTGTGTGTGTGTGTGTGTGTGTGTGTTTAAAATGAGATAAAGCGGCATTCTTTTTAAATCCGCAAACGCAGGATATGGTAACGTGAGATAATGTCGGTATTTTCTTCCTCCACATATCCATACTGTTTTGCACTACTATGTTACCACGGCAACGTTTCTTCCGTTAGCGCAAAATGTGCGCTACATTTTACGACCGTCGGCCGCAATTTTCGGCAGGAGGACAGGTAGAAGTAATACAGTAAAATTAATACTATAGTTTTTTTGTTTGTTTGTTTGTTTTAAACAAATACATGTTAAGTCAGAATTTTGTTGATCAAAAATAAAAGTTCAGTGCATAAATAAGAGTTGAATGCAGTTTAATTTTTGTCATATGAATGATTAGTGTGGTTCATGTTCTGTGAAAATCATAATGTTGTAGCAAAATAGCAGTTTTCATTTTGGTTTAATTTTTAACCAGTTAATTATTTTTTGCTGCTTGTCACTTTCAACCCTCATCCAGCTGGTTACACATGAACACTGTGAGTGAATTCAGCACTTAGGTGATAACTGAACAGTGAGCAGTTTGTACAGAAGCAAATGTGCATTTAAATTCCTGTTATTAAAAAAAAAAAAATGTATATAGGCCTATGGCATACAGTTATGTAAAGGGCATATTGAAAACTTGTCTTAATCACATTTCAATTATGTCAATGTGAAGAACCTTAATATTGCCTAATAACAAATCCATTCAGTGACACAGCTCCCGCATTGTTTACACCCATGAAACTGTCTAAATGCCAGTTTAAATCCTGGGCACATGGGATTGAGATGATCTCCATAAATCACATAAATTGTATGTTCCCAGCATATAATGCTTTACTTGTCATACACTAGTCAGGTCAGGTGTTTGACAGGATTTTTTATCCATGATTGTAGTGGCTAGAATGATGGACACGTCTGAGTAGGAAGTGTTAGAGTGAGTTAGGATGCCACTCCTTAATCACTTCCTTCTGATTTGGATATAGGTTTGTATTTCGGAGGTTATGAATATATTCCTATGTTCTTAAGTATTTTTTCACCTAGTCAACCTAATGTAATTGCATCCATTTACAACTCATCAGAACAGAGTGTGTGTGTGTGGAGTCTACTGTATGTGAGGTCTGGCCAGGATGGAAGAAGAGATGAGTGGAGCAGCAGCTGAACCGGCTGCTGCACCATCAACTGAAGCTCCAGAGGCACCGCGCCGAGGCCGAGGTAGACCACGCAAACCACAACAGGTACTATGACACCCCATAAACACCCTTGACATTGCAATGACTTAAACACTGAACTGAAAATCATTGGCACTTTCAGGAGCCCGTTGATCCGCCTGCTCCCAAAAGGCCAAGGGGAAGACCCAAAGGGAGTAAGAACAAGGCCAGTCGTAGTACACCCAAAGTAAGAGAGCGTGAATCATTCTACTACATCATTCTACTAAAATGCTGTCAGTAACGTGGGCTGTTTGAATATGTTTAATTCCCTCATTTGTTTCTTTTTCAAAGGAGCCACCAAAGGAAAAGAGACCTCGAGGCCGTCCAAGAAAATGGGTTAGAGTTACATACTCACACATAACTGAAAAAAATCATTATGATAACTATAATAATGGTGCAATTCAATAATACACATTTTTTAATATTTAAATGTAATTTTTTTTTTACAACTTCACCCTGGCATTACACAACCAATAACACTGTACTGGTAGTGCAATTATTAAATTATGAGTATTTCTGATTTTCTTTTTCTTTGTATGTGTGTACATACATACATATACATACATACATATATATATATATATACATACATATACATACATACATACATATATATATATATATATATATATATATATATATATATATATATATATATATATATATATATATATATATATATAAACATATAGTTTACATGCTCTCTCTTATTTACAGCCTCAAAAAGAAGTGCAGCAAGAAGAGCAAGAGGTGAGAGGAATATTCATTACTACACATAATTTCAACGTTCAATGAAACACCCATTTGCTTTGTTGGGGCACCATCCGAAGACCGAGTTACTAATGGCTCCTTGCATACTGAAACCCTGTTATGAGTTGAAAGTGTCCAAAAACTCCCCTTTTACTCATAGGCATACATGCAGTAGACTAAAACAGGAGTCGAATGAGTCAGTGGCTTTGAGGGAAACTGAGCATAGCCGTTATCCTCTTTTCTTGGTTTCCTGTTCCCAACTGTCGCAGTTCTCAGTGTCACCGAGACATATTGTTCATTCTCACGCACACACAAATGTATCTTTTCTTTTTCCTACTCTTAGCATGAGGAGGAAGAGGACCAGCCACTCCTGCCATCACCACACAAGAAGAACATCTAGTCTTTGAGCTGCCAGTTTGTGCAATAGGCTGCATTTAGACAGTTATATCCAGCATTCTCACATAGGTGTGCTATCAGTCACTATGCAAAAAATACCTGGGGCCTGATCTTGGCAATTCCCAAAGCACTAATATCAGAAAAACAGAACATTCCCCTTAATAATTAGATGCCAAAAAACACTTAGTAACCACTTAAAACAACTCTGAATTGCGCACTGTGGATTCTACAGAGTGTCCCAAAAGTCTCCATACGTATGGGACTATGTTTGCCAGCACCACGTCGGTTGTGACTTCATCAGTGGATGTTCGTGGATGTCGACTTCTCGGTTTGTCCGCAACACTCCAACCTTTCTGAATTTGTTCATAAGTTTGGCAACAGTGTGGTGTGTGTGACGTTTGTCACGTTTCCTGTTAAAGTCCATCACAACCTTGCGACAGCTTCCCGATCCAGCCATGAGAATGATTTCAGTACGTTCTTCTGCTCTCAAAGCATTCTTAAAGACTATATGAAAAATAAATAAATATATATATATATATATATATATATATATATATATATATATATATATATATATATATATATATATATATATATATTGTGCATATATAATATAGACTAAGCATGAAACATTTTGGAAGACATTTTGCTAAAATGTGTTAATTTCCCCTATGTTTGGAGACTTTTAGGACACCCTGTACATACTTGTAGGTTTTGATTACATATAACTGCATCAAGTAATACCAGACATGGACTTATTTAGAACCACGTTTGCAAAACAGACACAGCTATATGTGCACATGACAATATGATCTGCCAAAAAGTGATTTGGATTGGAAACTGAATTTGGGCATCCCATCCTTCTGTCTAAATGTAGCTGTAGACCAGCACTTACTTCACATTTTTCTGCACCTCACACTCGACAGCAAACATCATCTAACGGGTGCTTTCGTTATGAATCGAAAAACACTTTTACTTACAGCCATCATGTTTATATAGTACAGTATATATGATATGGTACTGAATGAGTCACTACTGTATCATTTCATTTTATCAGTACAACACAAGCTATTTTTTTTTCCAGTTGTTATTTGTCTACATTTACATCATTCATTCCTTTGGCTGACACTTTTATCCAAAGCGACTTACAATTGAGATGGGATACAACTGAGTGGTTGATGATTAAGGGTCTTGCTTAAGCAACCAAGGACACAGCTTGGCATTTTAACTCACAATGTTTAGACAAGTGGACCAAAGCCTTTAACTCCTGAAACACCACTTGTATTACTTAAGTCCACTAATAATAATAATAATTTCACTCAAGGCAAATTAAACCAACACTGTCATGGTGCATTTCTCCTAAGATCAGTACCTGCCACTTATATTAATGGTTTTATTTCAATGTTTACAGTTGAGTGTCTAGTTGTACTTGAAAATGTGTCAAACCTGTTGAATTTTACTATTTGAAAAAAAGTCATGTTTTGTTTACAGTAACAAATAGATTACTAGATCATTTTCTGCTGTGTGACCAGTAAACTTGATACAGTCTGTGAAAAGCAGAGATAAAGTTTGAAACTAAAAAAAGGGGGGGGGGGGGGGGATGCATCACAGGGGAAGTGTTTACCTAAAAAAAAAAAAAAAAAAAAAAGCCTTGTGTTCACAACTTAAGTACTGTTTTCTTCTTGTTGTTGTTTTTTTCAGTGAATGAAATGTTGTGCAGTTTAATGATGCAGCGAACATTTGTCAGAATGCCTCAGTAGCTGAATACATAATCCTCTTTGTTCTCTCTTTAACGTCTATTTCTCTGATTGGTCGATCTCTAGAATATTACACTTTATTGTGCTTTTCTCTTTTCTTCTACACCTTGTTGTGCATTTTGTATGACGAGCATTTTTTGAAAGAAAAAATCTTGATAATTGTACTGATTTCTTTTTTATTGGCATTGTTTATGTACAATACTTATACTTCTGTGTCTCGAATCCTCCATGTTGTTACATTCATTCATCTTCAGTAATCACTTTAACCTGGCCAGGTTTGCGGTGGATGTCGAACCTCGGCATGCATGTACGTCCATGTTTTATACTGGACTTGCATGATGTTGTCTGGTCTAAAATATAGGATAACTTCAGTGAATTGATATTTTTACATTGCATGAATTGGTTTAAAAGGTGATGCCTCAGAACTCGAGACTTTGTTATTATTTGTTCACCTTGGTTTTATATGTCATCTCATTAGTTTTATAGTTTCTACCATCAGTGCAGAAATTGTATGCATCAGAAGGATGATTTTATGATCTGTTGTCTTTAATCACGTACCTCATTTAACAGGACATGTACGTACTGTGTTAACCTGCTGTTGAGTCAAATGATGTTTTTACACTGAATGAAACGTTTAAAAGGGTACTGCCTCATGAACACTTCCAAACCGTGACAGATTTTAATGTACCTCAATTTTATGCTTCTTAATAGTTTTCGTTTCTAAGATAGTGAATAAAGGAACCTTAAAACAAGTGTATGCATTGTATCGCATTGACCATGTCATGACTAAAAATAATAAAAAAACGAATATCCCAGTAAACCATGCAGTTGTGACTTTATGAAACATTGCATTGAAAATAAATTTTTTTAAAAAGGATCAAATGCTTTTTTTTTTTTTTTTTTGCATTTATTCATGGTCATATTCTCACACATTACAAACTTTCTCTAAAGCTGCTGGTTTTGGAGAGTGTAGAACACTGTCACAGACAATTACTCCATAGTAGCGTTCACACACGTGCACGCGCATACACGCACACAGTACTTATACAGACATACATGACATAATGACTTTTCTCTCTCCCTCACAAGAGAGAAATTTCTAATACGTTAATCTGTTTGAAACAACAACGATTACACGGTCTTTCTATAAATATAGCTCAGAATTGTGCATGTATACAGATTATGCGCTAGGTAAGGCTGTGGCAAAAGAACTTTTTAAAGAAGGTTTTTACAGTGTAGAATCCAACGTTCGGGAAGCTGTGGTTTGAGCTATGGCAGTGGTACAGAAAATGTGCATCAAATTCCCAAACACTTCTACTATCATTTTTACACGCTCGAAGAAAGAATGTCCGCTAGCTGTAATGAAAAGGACCCTCGCAATTTCCCAGCTTTAGAGAGAAGACTTCATGGTTAATCACAAAACTTCTACCCATCACCTGTACTTTTAAAACTTGTATCTAAGAACTGTTGCAACAATAAAAAACATCCTGTGCTTATTCCATGAATCTTATTCACAATATGCTTCCATTTATCATCCTTTCAACATACATAGTATTGACTTTATAATGTATAGTTGAAGAACAGTAATTACATTTATAATCCGGCTTCACCCGGAAGACTCGGTTTCCTCTCCAGGTTCCTTCCTCATGATGTCTCAGGGAGTTTTTCCTTTCCATTGTCGCCTCATTAATGTACATCTGTGTTTATGTAGCGTTGCTTTGTTACAATGTCTATGGTTAAAAGAGCTAGACAAATCAAACCAAACAAAACTGAATTTATCAGAAACAAAGTTAAGATTAATAAAATGAATACAAGTAACTGGAGCCTTTTAAGCACACCTACTATGGTTTTGTTTAAACGTGCCTAATTTTGTTTTAAATGTCTCATACGATAGATTTACATGCATCCAAGGTCAAAAACACTTTAATGTGCTCATAATTTAAACTGCAGCATTACCATTTTTTCCCCCAGCATCAAAAACGACTCATTAAATGATCCGTTCTAAAGGATTCATTTTAAACTCCTCCTTTCAGAGAGCATACTCTGCTCTGATTAGTTAGATATCCCAGTCTGTTGTGATTGGTCTACCGCTGTTCGCGAGCAGCCTACGAAAACCAGAGGCGGGTTTTATATTACAAACCTACGTAGGTTAGTACAGGAAGTGAGTCTGGAATCACTAACGACTCGTTTCAGCCGTTCAGAATCGGTTCCTTCTTTTGGGAGTCAATAACTCCGTTTGTCATGCAATTTGATTTTTGAAACTTTGCAGACTTTTTTACATTCACAAACAGCTCTATAACACAAGACATGAAAGGTCATATTTGAAAAACCATAATAGGTGCACTTTAACTGTGTGATGCAGTGATGTGGTATCTACAAATACATGCAATTACTATCCTTGAACAAATATCAAAAGCAACTACTAAATTTCTTTAATGAACACTTCTAAAAACACACATGTAGACTTATACTGTATATATCTGTGACCATGATGAGTTAAACTGGGTCTGAACCAATCCATTTAAAAGGGATCATCAGAAATGAAATTAAACAGGCTTTTCTCTAAAATGTACAGAAATGCCATTTCCTTTTTTAATACAGCAAATGCAACCTAATCTTAAAAGGCTTCTAGAAACTTCCCTTATAGTCTACAGACGTTTGCTAAATCAACGTCTGATTCCCAGCCAAGTGTGAAAATATGAAGCTGGAAAATTCTCGTTCTCTCCATGATGTCCCTGGAGGTTTCTGAAATCTTCATTGATGCTGAGAGGAGCGACGTCATACATTTATGGCATCAGCAACGTCTGTAAAGACCAGTCGACTCGCCACTTGAGCGCCACCCTGACCCGCTGTCAGAGTCTGAGAACAAGAGAGAAGTGTATAATGCAAACTTGAGCGTTTTACTCTTACACAGAATAATGTTAGTGTGAAAGAAATGATTGGGTCAGGATTTAAGGTTCACTGTAAAGAATCTTTACACTGCCATTCTTCAGTTAAAGAAGTGCACGAGTAAATGGGAAAGAGATAGCAAGTTCCAATCCAGATGATGTCACAGCATGGTTGTATCCAGGAGTCCATGGCGGTATACACTTTAACAGGAACACCTGTGCACCCGCTCATTTATGCCGTTATCTAAAATCAGCCAATCATATGGCAGCAGCACAATGCACAAAATGATGCGGATACAGGTCAAGAGTTTCAGTTAATGTTCGCGTCAAACATCAGAATGAGGAAAAAGTGTGATCTCTGTGACTTTAACCATGGCATGGTTGTTGGTATCGGATGGGTCGGTGTGAGTGTTTCAGAAACTGCTGATCTCCTGGGATTTTCACACATACAACATTATGCAGTTACACAGAATGGTGCAAAAAACAAACAAAAAAAAAAAAACACCTTGTTGATGAGAGAGATCAGAGTGGAACGACCAGGTAGGTCTGAGCTGACAGGAAGTCTATAGTAACTAAATCAGGGGCGCCCAATCTTATCCGGAAAGGGCCGGTGTGGGTGCAGGTTTTCATTCCAACCAAGCAGCAGCCACACCTGCACCCACACCGGCCCTTTCCGGATAGGATTGGACACCCCTGAACTAAATAATCACTATACAAGGTTGTAAACAACCACATTGAGCAGAAAAGCATCTAAAGAATGCACAACACATCAAACCTCTAGGTGAATGGGCTACAACAGTTGAAGACTGGAAAAAGACTCTTTTCCCCCCCTAATCTTCAACTGTCCAGTTTGGGTGAGTATGTTCAATGATAGCCTAAAATTCCTGTTCTTGGCTGATAGGAGTGAAAGCTGATGTGGTTTTCTGCTGTTGTAGCCCATACACCTCAATGTTCAATGTTTTGTGCATGCTGAGATGCTTTTCTGCTCAACACGGTTGTAAAGCGTGATTATTTGAGTTACTATATCCTTCCTGGCAGCTTGAACCAATCTGGCCATTTTCCTTGGATGTCTCATCAACAAGGCGTTTCCACCCACAGAACTGCCAGTCACTGTTTTGTTTTGTTTTGTTTTTGCACCATACTGTGTAAACTCTAGAGACTGCTGTGTGTGAAAATCCCAGGAAATCAGCAGTTTCCGAAATACTCAAACCAGCCCATCTTGTACCAACAACCATGCCACGTTAAAGTCACAGAGATCACACTTTTTCTTCATTCTGATGTTTGATGTGACCTCTAGCTGAAGCTCTTGACCTGTGTCTGCATGACTTTTTTGTACTGTGCTGCTGCTACATGATTGGCTGGCTAGATAACTGCTTGAGTGTGCAGGTGCTCCTAATAAAGTGTATACAAATAACATGTTCTAAACAAATACAAATACAGATATAAATAGGAACTGGCACCCTGTCCAGGGTGTACCCCGTCTTGTGCCCGATGCTCCCTGGGATAGGCTCCAGGTTCCCCCGTGACCGTGAAAAGGATAAGCGGTAGAAGATGGATGGATGGATGGATATAAATAGGAGGCACACCGTTTCCTTTTTTTTTTTTTTTTAGAAAACTTGTCAGAACGCTTCACTCCAAGATCCCACAAGATGAAACAAAAAACAAAAACGAAAAAAAAAAATCTCAGAGTGCTTGGTTTTTACTTTCATGCAGAGGATTACTTTCATCTGGACAAGGTTGCCAGGTCTCAGCAAATTCCCATCCCTACCACATCTCAAATCTAGCCAAAAATGTTCTGGGTTGGGATAAGGGAGACTTGTTTTTCTTCTTTTTCTGTCTTTGCATTTCTGATTTGCATCAGTACATTGTACATGCAATACATGGACATGCACTCCATAATCCCCCTTTCCTTCTCCCACATGTTGCAATACATCTTAAAACAGAAGCTGTTCTATACATCATATATACACTGTCTGTATTTTCCCGTTGTTTGCCTAGCCTATGTTTATGGAAATTGGACTTTTCCACCAGCAGTTTTGTTCCCAAACAAGCCCAATGTAGTGGCAACCTTGCTCATGGGACAAAGACCACATTCATAAACATAGAATAGATAACAAATAGAAGTGCACTTTTGTCTGTCACCAAAAAACAAAAAACACTTCCTTGATGAACTCTATATACAATTAAACCATATTTCTGTAAAAAAAAACAAACAAATAAATAAATATGCTTTTATTTATAGAGCCATTGTTCTATATGATGTGTTCAGCATGTCTCTGCTGGGGTCTCCAAAAAAATGATCAGTTCTTAATGTTCATCATTATTAAGAGAAAATCTTCCTGGAAAATCATGTGGCCATTAAAACAAAATTCCAATTAAAGGACCCCATTTAGATTAGCAGCAGCGCTGCAACCCATGACAAAATATTAGATGATAATTGTAAACAACAGCTCCCTTATTTGGGAAAGACATAATTGTTTTGAAACACAGTTCACTTGCTTACAGTCTAGACCATGCCCACTTCCATCTTAAATCCAAATACTGATTAAGATACGAACTGATACAGATACAGATAGTGTCACTGCGTTACACCCCTACTGTGTAGAGGGCAGTTTTTAGCGTGCTTGCCTCCAAGCACGTTCTATGATGTTGCGTGAACAGTTGTTTTTAGGACCTTCAGATGAGTTATAAATGAAGTGGAGTTATAAATAATCTACAACCCCAATTCCAAAAAACTTGGGACAGTATGGAAAATGTACTTTGACTTGTATTTAAACAAAAAACGTATAAAGATGAGGTATTTGATGTCTTACCCAATCGACTGTTCATCATAGTTTTTTGAAGGTAAATGTTTATTTTTTTAAATTGATGCATGAAACACGTTCCAAAAAAGTTGGGACAGGGGCAATTTAGGACTAATAGCATGTGGGACAAGTTGAAATAAGAAGGTGATGTGAAACAGGTGAGGCAATCGTCTAATCATATTATATAAGGAGCCTCCAAAAAAGGCCTAGTCCTTCAAAAGCAAGGATGGGTCGAGGCTCGCCAATCTGCCAACAGATACATCAGCAAATAATCCAACACTCTGATAACAACATTGTTATCCAAAGAAAAATTGGTAGGATTGAACAGTGAACAATATAATTAACAGATTCAAATCTCGGTACGTAAAGGGCAAGGCCAAAAACCACTTCTGAATGCGCGTGATCTCCAATCCCTCAAACATCACTGCCTTAAAAACCTTCATGAGTCTGTAATGGAGATCCTGACATGGGCTCGGAAATACTTTGGTAAACCTTTGTCAGTCAACACCGTTGCACCATACACCATTGCTGTACAGAAGAGCCAACAACTTCTCATCTGAGATGGACAGAAGTACAGAGTAATCGTGTTTGTGGTCTGACGAGTCGACATTTCAAATAGTTTTTGGACAAAACAGCAGTCGTGTTCTCCGGGCCAAAGAGGAACAGGACTATCCAAGCTGTTATCAGCGTCAGGTCCAAAAGCCAGTGTCTGTCATGGTATGTGGGTGTGTCAGTGCCCACGGCATGGGTAACTTGCACATCCGTGAAGGCATCATTAATGCAGAAAAATATGTACACATTTTGGAGCAACATACGCTGCCACCCAGAGCAGGACAACGCCAAACCACATTCTGCCCGGATTACAAGCGCGTGCTTGCGTAAGCAGAGAGTACGGGTGCGAGCATGGCCTGCCTGCAGTCCTGACCCGTCTCCGGTTGAGAACGTGTAGCGCATTATGAAGTGCAAAATAAGTCAACGAAGGCCCTATACATTTGTGCAGCTGAAGAAATGCATAATGGATGAAGGGGGGAAAATTCCATTTGCTAAACCAACTTGGTGTCTTCAGTGCTCACATGCTTAATAAGTGTTATTAAAAGAAAAGGAGGTGTTACACAGCGGTAAACAGTCGACTGTCCCAAACTTTTTTGAAGTGTGTTACAGTCATCAGATTTGAAATGAGTATATATTTGCAAAAATAATTTGAATTCACAAAGTAAAACATCAAATAATGTGTTAATGTGTTTTCAGTATAGTACAGGGTGAACTGAATTTTCAGATAACTTTTTGTTTGTTTGTTTTTTGCATTTTCCATATTGTCCCAACTTTTTCGGAATTGGGGTTGTAAATCTAACCTAATCATAACACCTAATGCTAATGTTCACTCTATCCATAATCCTGAGATCATTTTAAATGCTGTGCTCTAATACTGCTTTCACTCCCCCATTCGTAAAATGTGCTATACAAGCACTATGTAGTATCACAGTCGGGTCTGAAGGTCCGCTGCTTCACTTGAGGACAAAAGTTTACATAGACCTAGGCTAAGGATATTCAATCTCAGATTTTCACAACTCCACACATTTTATGTTACCATAAATTTCTTTTGGCAAGTCACTTGCTTCTCTAAATTCACTATATCAGACTTCCACGGGGTCAAAAGTTTACATACACCAAGCTGATGGACTCTAAACAGACAACAAGGCTCCTGAAGTTGAGTCTGGTTCCTCACAAGGTTTCCGCTTCATGTTGTCTCAGGGAGGTTTTACCCTTTCCTCTGGCTTGCTCATTAAGGATACATTTATAATATAAATGTAATATTTATATCCACAATATATATTTTTCAATGTCCACTGTTAAAAGCGCTAAACAGATCAAATAAAATTGAACTGAATTGAATTGATGTAATGACCTACCGAATCTTCTGATTGGCCAACTGTCATAATTAGGAGTTAATTGGGAGCGTACCTGTGGCTGCAAAAGGGCCTAACTTTACGGAGAGTACATTTTTGCCCTTGATGGTATGGGACAACCCAAGCGACTCGGCCAAGACCTTGGTTGAAAAGAAGGAGTCCCGACCAAGTATTGAGTGCATAAATTAACATACGTTTCAGAAGGTCGGCATTTCTGTATTATAAATTCTTTATTGTTATATTTTGAGATACTGGATTTTTGATTTCCATGAGCTGTAAGCTGTAATCATCAAGATTAAAACAAAAAAAAAAAAGGCTTGAAATATTTCATGTTATGTGTAATGAATCTAGAATATATGCAAGTTCTACTTTTTTAAATTAAATTATGGGAAAAAATTTACTTTTCCACAATATTCTTTATTCAATCACACCAGTTCTGTCAGAAGGAATGAGCAAAAATTAAAGCAAAGTATTGTGAGAAACTTGTGGAAGGCTACCCTAAGTGTTGGCAACTAAAAGGCAATGCTACCTGCTAAAAATCTGATTTAGTAAATAAAGACTGAAATAAATCTGTCTCTTAGCTATTATTCTGAAATGACCTCTTATGGAAATAAAGTAGCTACCCTAATTGAATTAACACAGGACATGTATGGTGACATGAAATGTTTTTAAAAAATGAGTTTGACTGAATTTTGCTGGGCATATGTAACCTTTTGGCCTTAACCATTAGAACTGTTTTATAAGTTAGCAAACATTATATATACACAATTCAATTATACTTACTTTGGAATTTGGTCCTGCTGAGCTGCCGTCTCGGCCATGGTCCAGAAGTTCCTGTTCCAGGTCGTCTTGTTCCTCGGCTGGGTCAAAGTTATACATGGGCATCAGCTGGTGCCTTAGCTTCTCCAGTCTGCACCGAGAAAAGTCTATCAGTGTAATGCTCATCACATCTTGCAAAATAATAAAAAACAATCCAGTGATGCAGTGTTTTCTCACCTTTTCTTTTTCCTTATGTACAGCATCTGTGAACAGAAACATAGTTCGAGAAGAAATTAAAGCCTTCTCTGTATATCTGTAGTGCTTTAGTATTATTCAGAAATACCTTTGACTAAGAACTGACTATACTCAGAAAGCATGGTGAATGTATAGTAGGTTACATATTATATGCATTGTTGTCCCAATTAAATGCTTTTTTTCACTAAAGTACTAGAAGTAGTCTTAATAGAGCATTAAGGAATGTTCATACATTCTGGCAGTTACAGAACAAAACTCAACTCGACTACAAGCATCCAAACATTTAGTAATCCGACTATATTACCCAGACAAACATAACATCCTCACCACAACGACAGCCAACCCGACAATGCTGATTATGCCAAAGGGCATGAGGACCATGCCCATACCAGCACCATCCACCGATGTCATGGGGAGCTGTGTGGAGTTGAATCCCGTCTCATTGGCTGGTACAGTGACCGTGGGGAAGGTGCCTCTATGCGTAGCATTGTCCTGCTCTGTCCTGCTCTCCACTGAACTGATGAGGACAGGGCTGGAGAGAGTAGGGACACGAGTACGGAAGGAGACTGGAGTATACTCTAATGATGGAGTGAAGAAATTAGGTTTGACAGTTGTCACAGACATGGCCCTGGGATGGAGGAGCTGGTGGTGATGGAGATGGTTGTTTGGGTCACTCCTCAGCCATTACCTTCATCATTCTGCAAAACAGCATGTTCGTCAAATAAATGATACATCACACTTTCACCTGTGTGAAGTTGCCCCCCGTCCCCCCACCAACGCAAAACGTCAGCAAAATAGTCTCAATCGTTCGTGCTTCGTTTGTGCCGGTAAAAGTTTAGTTTGTGCTGCCTCTGTTTTTAAAAATATTAGGCATTAAGTTCTATGAGATTACATCACCAGCCCCCCACATGCTCCAAATTCACAATCGTTTGTGCTGGTTTGTGCCGAATGTCTTTTTTTTTTTTTTTTTTTTAATTAACAATACAGTTGAAGTAACACGGTAAAATCCAAACAATAAATCACATTAAATAGTCGCATTCACTTAATTGTCACCTATCCACTGTGCGTTTTCAACTTTTAAGGGACACAGTGGATCACAGGATGTGTGAAATGTAACACAAACTCCAAGATAAGTGTTTTTACTTGTTACTGTATCTGTTGTTATGAGAATAACAGTCGTAATATTAACATTGTCATAAATAAATACACGCACCATAATCTGTTTGCTGTAGCTCCGTTTATACATACATAGGCCGTGTGTGTGTGTGTATTTTATATATATATATATATATATATATATATATATATATATATATATATATATATATATATATATATATTTTATATATTTTATATATTTTATATTTTTTATATATATATATATATAAAAATATAATATTATATATATATATATATAAAAAATACACACACACACACGGCCTATGTATGTATACATAGGCCGTGTATACATGTATACATGTATACATATATACACATATATATGTATGTATGTATGTATGTATGTATGTATGTATGTATATGTGTGTGTGTGGGTGTGTGTATGTATGTGGAAACTTAATGACTTAAATGACTCAATAAATTAAGATTTAAGCCAAAATGATTTTACTTGTGAAATTGAATTACTGTGAACTATCAAACATCCTTTGACGCAAATAATGGACTTTTAAATACTTAAACTTAAAAATACTTAGAACAAAAATACTTGAATTTGTGAAAGAAAATTTAAACAATGCAATCAGTCTTTTGTGTATAACACAGCATGTGGGCATTTTTTTTTTTGGACATTCCTGTCACTCCACTTCTCAGGTTATCATACATCTCCCAGACACATGGAGACCTCCTGCGGTAGGCCACATAATGTCCAAGAGCATCCTGGGTTAAGCCTCGTCTGAAAGCAATGACTGCCCTTAAAGTAAATCTCCCTCCTTGGAGCAAAATATTGGAGGGAAATTCACACAAAGAAAATTCTGTGGAGGTGCTTCCCAGGACAGTGTCAATCCATAGAAGTTCTCTCAGACTGTAACTGTGAGAAACTTTCCCTGCACAGAGCACTTTTCCCACGGACTTTGGATTGGCCTGAGGCAGGGGGACTCTGGAAGGTTAAGGCCTTCTTTCACCGCGGTCTGCAGATGTGCCATGCCAGAAGCCTGCAGTACAGCAACAGAAGTACAAACAAATGGAATTTTCCTTGTGACTTCTGTGCTGAGACTGCAATACTGTGAGGAGCACTGTTGTGTGAAGGAAACACACGCACGTTGTGTCATTGACTTTTGAATGATCGTGGAGATGTGGCACTGTGCATCAATTTGGAGCGCACCAGACTTCAATTGGACAGCTTTAAATATTCCACTCAGCAGCTCTGCCCTCTGTATGTAGACCTGTGCTAAGCTCTCTTGCATTGTCCTTGGATTGTGACTTGAGAAGCTGTGCCATTGACCCCACAAAGAAATCTTTAATGCGACGTGATTTTTTCTTCAAGCAATCCCACTGGCAGATCATCTTGATGCAGTGTGCAACATCAACCCGAACAAAACAAGGTGGCACTTTTGCTGACACTTTACCGAGTAAGACACCACAACACTCATTCATGTAGGTCTTCAGATCAGGATGAGGAGTAAAAGCCTTGACCAGAGCTCCAAGCGAAGCCAGAGAAAAGTCACTCACAACCTCTTTTGGAATTGGTGCACCTGCACGTATCCATTCCGTCAGCCAATGTGTTATTGCATTAACATCGTGTCTCTCTGACAGCATTTGCACCATGGGGACACTTGAACTCTCATTCCCTGCCAGAACACCCTGATATAAGAAGATATGGCCAGACATGCTATTTGGTCTCTGTAGTTTCCTCACCACTGAGCCAGCTGCATCAAAACTCACGGTGGGGTTAGTAGACTTCTTGGACAATGATCCTAAGAATACCTCCTTGTACATAAACATTTGTGTTTGACTCTAGTAGTGACAGAAGAACTTGTCCAGTCCAATGTCATTAATGCTACTGTGAGGTGCACTATATTTTAACATCTGCAGTGACAAAATAGGATCCTTGTCACCTAATTCTGAGTCATTTCTCTCTTGCTTTGCTTTGCGCAGGGTGGCCAAATTAGGAAGATGCCTTGGCTCAGGATCTCCAAAATCCATCAGCTTTGTTGCCTCTGATCCCCTCTATACACAGGGTTCCATTCTACCCTCACACAGTTCTTTGGCTATCTGCACACGCAAGTTACCAGACATCGGACACTTCGAACATCCAGTGTGCAGGGAGTCATCTGTGTTTTTAATTAAACAATTGAGCACCATTGGGCTGTTCATTTCAGGCTCTCTGTCACATTTTATGTGAATGTGGCCATGACATTCCTTACAATTGACTCTGATTTCTAGGAATTTCTCTGTTACTGATTGATAGACCTTGGCTCTTTTAAAGACAAATGTGCAGGGGCTTTTCACTTCTTCCCAAATGTGATGATTTATCACATGTGTCCAGATGCCAGGCTTCAAAATTGTGTATTCCTTTTTTTGTGTTTTAGCAAACTTGTTTTTGTATTGAACTGTTTCGGGCATGAATTCAATCCATTTCTGAAATGGAACTTCAAGATCAAAAGTCCAGCAATCTTTTGGTCTTGGGGAAAGGGACCCTGGCTCAAAATCAGTGTCCTCACTACTGCCACTTGTTTCATGGTCACTTTCATAAATAAACCATAAAAGAGTCCAGATGTTGTGTTTGTGCAATCTAACAAAAGTATATTGAGCCTTTGCAGTGATCTTGTTTTCTAAGCTCTGTCCAGATGCTCTGATTAGGAGTAGCTATGTTGCCATTTTGGACTATGGCTTATTTTGATGAACAGAGGATTGTGAAAATTGAATCCCTGTCGACTGCTGCTTTCTTGGGCATCTGGCATAAGCAAAACATAATTACCCACTGAAATAATCCTGATGCAAAAAATGTCATATACACTATAAACTTGTTTTCATGTATTACTGTATTTGCCAGAATACAAGGAAAATATCATCTAGTAATAATATATAAAGATATTATATCTTATATTAGGACCAATACGGTAATGTTGACCCCTAAATGCACAACGTATTCAAAATACTAACATGGGTTCCATGTGCAGCTGTAATTAGCATTTCATAGCTCCATTAGCCATACTAGTATTAACAAGGAGTTTTCTGTTCAATAAACATTGACAATCTTGGCTCTTTGAACGTTTTACCATTATGATTAAACATAACTAATAATATTGTAACTGACAGTGTTAAAAAATTGTACTTACACTGGCCAGAATTTTGATTTAGTAACGGTGTCGACTTTTCCTATACTAACAACACAAATTTCCACAAGAGCATCGTGAACAGAAGTGCCTAGTGGTGGGAGTGAAGCGTAGCACATGATTCTCCATGTAAATAAATGAAAAGTTCAATCATGAGAGACCGGTGAATGAAGTAATGAGAATTGTTTATTGAACAAATGATGATTTGATTTGTCTTGAAAAAGTCTTCAGCAATTCGACTCTAAAAGGGTGCTCACTCCGGGGAGATTTGCGCCTATAATTCAAACGGAAGCAGCACAAACGAAACTTTTATCAGCACAAACGATTGAGACTATTTGGAGTGAATTTGGAGTATATGGGGAGGCTGAGTGACCCCAGAATGACCTATAAATATTCTTTTAATATCTCCAGAACCGAAGCAGCACAAACGAAAAATTTTTACGGCACAAACCAGCACAAACGATTGAGACTATTTTGCTGACGTTTTGCGTTGGTGGGGGGGCAACTGCACGCCAGTCACACTTTCTGGCTTCCACTCAATTTCATTCAGTGCAGCCGTCTTAGCATTTTGAGCGAACTTTAACTTCAGAGCAAAATCCAAGGGTTAAAAGAAGATTGAGAACGATTTCTGTGTTCGGAAATAGTCCAGCCCTCCAGATTTTAGACTGTTGTGTTTAGGTCTTTGTAACACTACACGAAGAAAGCCTCAGATTTGTTTTTGTCCAATAATATGAGAATATAAACCATTTATATTACCTCAAATTCAGTACTAAAGTATAATAATCGATACAAGCATGCAGAACAATTCGCCTGAATTGTCTATTTCAGTATTATTGAAAAAATCTCAGTGAACAGACTGTACCCATTCCTTGATATCTGGCATAGACAGTAGGTCTGTGGTGTGTGTGTGTGTGTGTGTGTGTGTTTGTGTGTATGTGTGCACTCTAAATACACTTTGTGGTCATGGATGCTTGAGAATGTGTGATAGCGCTGGCAAGAGCAGAGCTTCCTTCCACATCACAGCCGTTAGGATGTGTGTGTGGACGTGGGGGTTGGATGCTGGGGCAGGAAAGAGGTTTGAGGCTTAAAATAGAGAAATGGAGATGCTGTAGACATGAGACCAGGGTTGGTGTGAATGAAGGTTAGAATCTCTCTAACCGCACGCTGCTTTTCATTCACATCTTCTGTTAAATTCCCTTGACACATACACTCCTCGGAGTATTAAGCATCGAGTTTTATTTTCCTCAGTGTATTTACTGAGAATGCTGAATAAATTATATTGCTTAATACTTCATTCATTCAGATGGCTTGTGTTTATAGTAGGTTTTCAGCTGCTGAATTTGGCGTGCTGTGATTCAATGTGTCCAAATAATAATAATAATAATAATAATAATAATAATAATAATAATAATAATAATAATATTATCTCAGTTAGCCTATACATTTGAGCCTTTATAGACAATCATTTACACTGCTATAATGACAAAATTTCATACCACAAAATATTTGCTTGTGAATTAGACTCTGCTTTGAGATACAGTTAAAATTACAATTGAGTTACAGTGTATATTAGCGTAAGAAATATTCTTAAAGGGTATATGTTTTTATGTGTGAGGTAAGATTTTGTATTAGTATTCTGATTAAGTTGGTGTTTGGGGTAGACTTAGGTCTACACTAAATTAATTATACACTACACATTATATGCCAAGACAAAGATTTAAGCTATAAGGTTTTATCTAGCCTTTTTATTTGGGAAAAGGTTGTGCTTTAAATATGGCATGAATATAAGAATACACAGTAAATACTTTATATGTGAAAGGGTTTCACAGCAACACCTTAAGTAAGGAAAACTTTATTGCTAAATTTCATAAAATCACAGAATATTCAAATTGAACCTTGTCATTTCTAGGCTTAACATCAATTTAACATGTGGCTTAACTGCAAGTAAGCTTGTGTGTATACAGGGACATGACGTTGGACTGACTGATCAGTGACACTGTGTTACTATAAGTGCGTGTTTTCACCTCTGCATCGTTGGCTTCCCCTTGTCCCCCTCCCTAAGGCAGCTGGGCAGCAGTGGGCGTTGTGACAGGATGTGGGTATAAGGTGGGGGTGAAAAAGAAAGAGTGGCAGCGCCAGCACGACGCTGTACCCAGGAAAGACAGTACGCAGAAACAAGGCCTGCGATAGGAACGAGTGTTTCGTAAGACAGCGCTGCTCTGCCTGTGCCTAGACTTTGTGTCTGTTTTTCTCTCGCAGTCTCGTTTTCTCTCATGAAAGCGTTTTCTCTTTCTTTTATCTCTCTCTGGTTAAACAGAGTTGTGAGTGTGGAGGGTAACTGCCAGTATGTTATATGATGCACACTAAAATCTATCAAACTCCCACATACTTAAATATCATCTTGACTAAAACGAATACTAATGGCTTTTCTGTGTTTTAAAAAAGAAGAAGTGCTATCTATCAATCTAAAGGGGTCTTCGATTTGTGTTCTCGGTGGGAACGCTACAAGAAGGGGTTAAAAAAAAAAAAAAAGAACTCATAACCATCCAAAAGACACTTGAGGATCCAATTTGGTTTTTCCACTGTGAACTCTATAGTATTGTAGCGTTTCCCTGACACCACTA